>NC_133663.1:88473425-88773425 GCF_037893015.1 Macrotis lagotis
CTCTTTCTCTCTCTTCAAACTGCCAATATTCTAATTTAGGTCCTTATCACCTCTCATCTGAGCTGTTATTGTCTCTTAATTTTATTCTTTGCTTCCAGTATCCCCTTTCCCCAATCCAGGGGCAGTTAGGTGGCACAGTGGACATAGAGCACTGACTTTGGAGTCAGGAGAACAGGAATTCAAAACCAGTCTCAGATTCTTACTAGCTGTGTGACCTTGGACAGTCATTTCACCCTGATTGCCTTGCGTCCAGCTCCATCTCCAGTTATCCTGATTCATATCTGGCCATTGGACCCAGATGACTCTGGAGGAGAAAGGAAGGCTGGTGACTTAGCATAGCTTCCCCTCACTCAAATCCAATCACTTGCTTGCATTGGCATCACCTCCTTGATGTCATGACCTTCTTCAAGAATGAAGGACAAACACCTCCAATTCACCTCCCATATAGCTGCCAAAATAATCTTCCTCTGGCATAAGTCTGATCATGTCACTCCTCTACTCATAAGTCTTTAGGGGTTCCCTATTGCCTTTAGGATAAAAAGCAAACTCCTAACTGGTGATTAAGTCCTTACACAATCTGGCTTCAAACTGCCTTCTCAACTTTCTATTACATACTTCCCTTCATAGCCTCCATGCTGTAGACAAACTGGACTACTTAAATAGAAAAAAGGAGGAGATGCATGGGAAAACAGGCTGGGTACACCATTACATTGTTTGTGGAGCTATGAATTACTTAGTTTAATTATTTTGGAAAACAATGTGTAATTATGTAAGAAATTACAAAAGAAAAATATGTGGAATCTATGAGAAAACCTTCAACCCAGTGATCTCACTTACTGAGCATATATCCCAAGGAGATCAAAGAGAAAAAGAGAAGCCCCATGTTTACTAAAATATTAGTAACACTTTAGTGGTAGTAAAACCCTGGAAATAAAATGGGTTCCTGCCAATTTAGAAATGAAAGAATAAATGTAAGGGGATACTATTGTGATAATAAATAATGAGGGTTCAGAGGAGCATGGGGGGGACTTTTTAAAATCAATTCAATGTGAAACAAAGGAGAACAATATACACAATAATTAGAATAATGTAAATGGAGACAATGAATGTTGCTACATTTTGGTTTAATCTATAACCCAAGACTCTTAATACTGTGTCATCATGGTTAAAAAAAATTAAACCATCCCTGTTTCCAAGGAGTTTACATTTGATTTAATTGTAATGATTAATCTTGGTCCAGGAGAAAAGATGATGAAACAGTTCCATACTGTGTGTGTGGGAATCATGGGGGTACAATGTTCCATATATTGTCAATCACGATTATTATTAATTGGTTTTGCTTACCTATTTTTCCCTTTTTGACAAGGGACAATGAGAAATAATATATGTTGGGGAAATGTGAAAAACAAAGGCTTTAATACAATTTTTTAAAAAGTTGTGAGTTATTGCTATTCTATCTCTTGCTCATCCTGCACTGTAATGGCTTTTAATCATGACTATATAATTGTTTGTCAAAGTGCTGTGGAGTTGAATTCATTAAAGGGTAGTGAGATGGCTCAGTGGTTAGTGTTAGAGTCAGGAAGACTCATCTTCCTGAATTCAAATTTGACCTTAGATTCTTCCTAACTATGTGACCCTGGGCAAGTCACTTTATCCTGTTTGCCTCAGTTTCCTTATCTGTAAAATGATCTGGAGAAGGAAATGATAAGCCATTAAGCAGTTCCTTTCTATATCAACATGCTCTCTGAATTCTTAGACCTGACTCTGGCTGGTCCACTTTTAATTGTTAGTCAAATAGAGCTAGCAGTGAAAAGAATTTTGGATTCTGAATCAAGAAAGGTTACCTAGTCCTAATTTTCATTCTTCCTTCCTTCATGACTTTGTACAAATTGCTAAATTTGTCATAGATTTGTTTTCCTTATCTGAACAATGTATTATCTATTTTTACCAAGATCATAAGGTTGTGAGATTTTTTTTTTTATCCTTCATTCTGGAAGAAGACCATGACATCAGGGAGGTAATGCCATGACAAGCACATGATTTGGATTGAGTAGGGAGGTACTGTACTAAGTCACCAGTCTCACTTTCTCCTCTAGAGCCATCTAAGATCCAGTGCCTAGATATGAATCAGGATGACTGGAGCTGACCTTGGATGTGAAGCAATCAGGTTAAGTGACTTGCCCAAGGTCACAAAGCTGGTAAGTGTCTGAGGTAGATTTGAACTCCTGTCCTTCTGACTCCAAGGCCAGTGCTCTATGCATTGTACCATCTAGCTGCTCCAAGGTTGTAAGAAATGCACTTTTAAAAATCTGAAAATGCTAAATAAATGTGGATAGCCTGTTAGTACTGAAATGGTTGTGTCAAAGGCAGCTGCATTCTAATCTAATCAATCATTCAACAAACATTTTAAAAACATCTACTATGTATCTAGCATTGTGTTAGATGAAGGGATACAAACGTGGTTGAGACTCCAGTCTCTTGGCAAAGAGGCCATCTCATATATCAGTCCTACAGAGGAGAGGTATCATTAAAACAGAATTTGGGAGACATTAACAGCAGCAGGTATTTACCAACAGAGTCAAATGCCTGGAGAAGACTATAGATAATATATAGATGAGCAATAAAGATGATGGCAGTGGACTCTCCCTGAAGACTTAATGAAACACCTTCCTGGTGTTGTGATGCTGTTAGGAATAGATAGGTTTAACATTTATGACAGCTGAGCCTTGGTGGGGGTGGATAGGAAAATATGGTTAGCCAGATGTCACAGTCCTAGCAATTCTATTTTGCATCTCCTCCTCCTATCCATCACTACCGTCACCCCTAAAAGTTCTACTTATACTCCATAATGTAGGAGATTAAAAACAAATCTGGCGTGTCTGTTGCAAAGACATCCAGACTGACTTCAAGTGACAGGAGGGTGATGAAAATAGAGACTTTCACAGTGAATGAAGGAAGATGTCCTCAGAGCTCTGGTAATAATGTGATGGATTTACCTCTTTCATATTCTGTGTCCAGAGTCTGACTGACTCTTTAGGAGGCCATAGAACTCAGAGGAGAGCAAAGACAGGGGAAATGATGTTTGCTTGCTTATAAAATTCACAGTGAAAATCCAGTAGATGCTAACAATTTACACTATAAGGTGACAGTCTCTAAGTCAAGCCAATGGTCTTCAAGTTCCCAAAACTCTGTCCTTTAAGAAATTATGAGGCAAAATTTCCCAGTTTTGTATTCTGTAAGTGCAATGGAAAAACATTTTAAGGGGAAAAGTCCCTCAGCTTCTCTTAATGGACAAGACTTCAGAGACCAAGGTGAGATTTGTGGGTAAGGGGGAGGGAGGGACAAGAGAGTCAGTAATAAAAGAAACAGGTGGATGATAAATTACATGGCTTGAGAATCCCAGATCTGAGAGACACGACAGATACAGGCACTGAAACAGGGGCAGAATGTCAATCTCTTTTATCAGCCTATAAAGGTCCAGAATCTCAGGGAGTGTAAGAACAGAGACAGTAAAGGTCAGACTGATTTCCTACCACCTCTGCAAGACTTGTCAGGTTCTTTTCCTCCCTGGCTGGAAACTTGCTCATTAGTGACCTTCTACACAATAAATAGGCCACCCCAAATCAAATGTTTTTAACTGGTCCTGCTGCAGCCTGAGTGGTTTGTGGCCTGTGAGATGCTCATTTGCCACATGCTGGGGCTGGAGATGCTGCTACCTTATGTAAATTTAGGCTGCTGCAGGCTTGAGCAGGAGAGAGGCCCCCATGATTAAAGGGGCCCAGGGAGATAAACAGATGGAGATGGTGGGATGCTGAATCCCCACAGAGGCCTTTCTTTCTTCAATACCAGAATAAACCCAATTTGAAAAGTAAAGGAACCATCATCTAATTAACTCAGAAGGAAGTGAAGACTCTCCTAGATTAGCTGTAACTCATAACTACTAAAATATATCACACACATATGTTTGTGTCCTTAATCAGTGGCTTTAAAAAACCCGACTACATGGAAAAAATTAAATTATATAATTGCTGCATTCAAGGAAATAAATTCCCTGGAAGGGAAGCCTGGAAAATAAATAGTAGCAGTCATAGGATAATTTGTTTGTAGGAACTGGTAATGTTTATCCTGAAGAAGAGAAGTCTCAGGAAAGGGACATGATCATTCCCTTTGAGTATGTGAAGGATTGTCCTATGAAAGACTTTAGAGAGTGGAACCATGAGTTGAGTTGCCAAGAACCTGCCAAGTTGCCAAGAGGTAAATTTGGGCTTGTTGAAAATTTTCCTGATGATCAGACCTGTCTCAAAGTGGAATGGCTAGCCTCAGGAGATGAGGGGAGGCTTCCCCTAACTTGAGAGTTACAAGTAGTCTGGAGGGACTACTTGTCAGGTGTGTAGGGGGGATTCTTCTGAGTAGGAGCTGGAGCTAAGGTCCCCTTCTAACACTCAAATTCAGTGATAGTGAATTCTTTTCTTTTCCCTTATGGGCTTGAGTCATTGCTAGATAAAAAAGAGCATTGGATAGGAAGCTGGAATGCCTGCTTCCCTAAAAGTCCAGATAAGACCATGGACAACTCACCTAACTTTATTCAGCTTTGACTTCTTTTTCTGTAAACTAGGATGACAACAATTGCTCTGCCCACTTCATTAGTATGTTTTCTAGTGAGAATGCTTTGTAAACCCTAAAATGCTCCATAGTTTTCTTTATTGTTATTCTTTTGACTCAGTACAAGGAGCAAATTCTCAAATACTTGGAAGAACTGACAGTCTTTTTCAGGTCTCCAAGTTAGGGTTTGAACTGAGGTTTTCTGCTGAAAATATGCATTCAGGATTCATATAAATAACAAAGATTTGAGTAAATGTTTTTGGAAGACATAAATGTGGTTAATCCCTAAATTAGAATAGCAAAATCACCCTAAAACAGCCCTATAGTCCCAAGGAAAATCTGATCCTAACATCAAGGACCCCTATTTGGGGTCAGCAAGGTTTTGGATCATTGGCATAGAGCTAATAGTGAGACCCAATCTCATTTTACAGATGAGGCAATGAAGCCTGTGAAGATGAAATGATTTGTCCAAGGTTACTGTATGGGAACAGCAGAGCCAAGATGAATTTGGGTCTGCTGACTCTAAACCAGATGCTCTACTACCTCTTCTCTTTCAAACATTTCTTTTTAGAAGAAGAAACTGAGGCCCCAAAGGGTTAAATGACTTACCCGAGATCACAAAAATATTAAGCATTAGTTAGGATTTAAACTTAAGTCTTCCAACTTCAAAGGCAGCATTCTGCCCACTCTTCACTGGGGCTTGTGATTCATTGTAAACATTAAACTTTAGCACTTGGACTGAGCAAATGTCTGTAGTTCATTCTCTACCATGAAATTTCACTGTTACCAACTTCATGAAATGAAGCCAGGACATGGTTCTGTTTCCATGAGCTAAGCAAGTTTGTTTTGATCAACTTTATTATATTCATCAAATGTTCTGGGCTGCACAACCTCCAAATATGCTTGCCCAAGCATTGGAGTTCTTAGCATATTTAATGTACTAGAAAAGATAAAGACTTTTGCTCGTTGGTGTCATTGCACTCTGAATTTGGAGGTGACAGGACTATCATATATCAGCCTATAATATCATATACCCATGTAAAAACCTGAGCAGCCAGAGTTGTCAGGATAACATGATGCTGTTTTATCTGTAGCAGTTGGATGCCTGCACCACTTTGGAGCAGTTTAAATATATTTTTAAAAATTATTTATTTTACCTCGAGGCTAGAAATTTGTGGCTTAAAAATTATAACATGTGAACAGCAAAAAGATTAAGCTCTGTGTGAAGCCATAAATTTATGATATCACTTTTAACACAGTCAGGACCAGGGGTAGGCAAGATAGACAGCTACCTAGGGTGCTGCATGGGATGCTTTTTAATATTACTTTGTATAAATGCACATATTTTTAATGCCAGAAAATATGGCTCTCCATGGCACATATGTATTTGTTTTGTGCCACATTAAATCACATATTACTGTGAAGACATAAAGTTTCCCATAAGACTTAGGGAATAACATTGTCAGGCCTAGGTTAGAATACACTATTCCTTGTCCTGATTGCACAGTGTTAAATCTTTCCATCTCATCTTCCAAAAGAGAGAGGATGTGTTAACAGTGCTTATCTGCAAGTCCTTAAAAATTCTGTGTCCACGTTCTCTACCTGAATATTATGAACAGTGCTCCGGGGGAGACTTCTCTCCTGGAAATTTATTCATGGGAGCTTGAAGCAAGTGGCCAAAAGACTGTAGTGCTGGATTGATTTTCTTTAAAAAAAAAACAGCCATGGCCTTCTTCAAGAAACCAAGAGAGGTATTTAAGGATGATTTGTAAACACATAAATTTCAGGGAAATTTCTGTGCATGTATTTCATTTATCAAAAATGACTTCTAAAATTCAGGATGTAATTTTAAGCAATAATCCTTATGGAATAATAAAGTTAGAGAAGATGTAGAAAAATAGGCACATTATTGGTGGATCTGTGAATTGATCCAATCTGGAAAACAATTAGGCTGACAATATGACCAAAAATGCTATATACCCTTTGATACAGAGATCCCAGTGTTTTGGCCAGGTTGGCCAAAGACAGGAAGGGTCAATGTATAACAAAATATTCATAGCATTAAGGGAAAAGGACTTATTTGTACAAAAATATTTATGGCAGTTCTTTTTGTGTGGCTAATTATTGGAAATCAAAGGAATGCCTATCAATTGGGGAATGGCTAAACAAGTTGTGGTATAAGATTTGTAATGGAACATTATTGAGCTATAAGAAATGACAAGCAGGATGATTTCAGAAAAATCTGGAAAGACTTACATAATTGGATGCAGAGTGAAGTGAACAGAACAAGGAGAATGTTGTACACAGTAACAGCAATATTGTTAGATGGAGAACTATGAATGACTTATTCTCAGCAATACAATGATCTAAGACAATACCAAAGAACTAAGAATGAAGCACACCATCTGCTGCCAGAGAAAAATCTGTTATTATTTGAAAACAGACTGAAGCATACCATTTTTCATTTTCTTTTTTCTTTATTCAAGTTTTCTTGTTCAAAATTACTAATAGGGAAATAAATGTCTTATGTAATTGTACATTTATAGCCTATGTATGATTGTTTATTGTCTCAGGGAGGGATGAGGGGAAGGAGGGAAGGAGGAATAGAATTTGGAACTCAAAACTTTACATAAAATTGTTTAATATAAAATAGAAAAAATGTTCAAAGCATCACTCTTTAAGACAGCAAAGACTTGTAAATGAAGTAGTAGATGTCCATTCATTGGGAGAATGGATAAACAAATCTTGGGTCATGAGTGTAAGAGAATGTAAAAGAAATAATAAGAATAATTCAGAGGTGCATCCCTAAGACTTATATGAGCTGATACAAAGTAAAACGATTAGAAAAATAATATGTACGACTACCAAATATAAGTGGAAAGAACAAAAGAAATTGAACTCTGCAATTATAATAATCAAAATTGAACCCTCATAGTTAAACGGTATCTAAAGACAAATTATATCAAAAAATTAAAAGAAAAACAATAACCCTAAAGATACAGACATAAAGAATTCTTGTGAAGATGAGAGAAATAGGTTTCAAATAAATCTTTCTCCTTTTGGGCTTCTTCAAAAAGAACTATCAATTCCAAATCCCAGATATGACCATGAAAAGAAATGGGAAAAGAAAATAAAAAATGAGATAGTAGCAGGTCCCCTGGTCCAGATTAGAGGAGGGAAAAAATCGAGTGGGCAAAAAGACATTGTCTTCCCTGGCCAATAATATGGCATAGAGGAAGAGAAAAATAGGAAGAGGCCTACCTGAATCTCTGTTTTGTCCATCAGGAAAAAAAAAAAGTCCTTTGTGAACCTTCCTTCCTTATATCCTTCCTATTAATTTAAGTCTAATCAGGTTGTATGGAATTTATCTTCTCTCTTGCTAGTCTATGCTTCAACTCTACAAGAGTTCTTCATTTTAACCCCAGGTCAGATCTCCTGGCCATTGTTGATTTTCTAAAAAGGGGTGGATTAGTTTTTTTTAATTGAGATGGACTAACCCACATTAAGAAAAGAAAGCTGCCTCCTCAGTCTAGTCATATAGCCCACCATTAACCCATTTTAGAAAATGCAATGATTTGCCTAGAGATGAGAGATCTGTGTGTGTATGTGTGTGTGTATGTGTATACACACATGTATTATATGTGTGGTATACTTTATTCCATTCCCTTTCCAAATAGCCAGAAGGCAACAATATAACTATCATGGATTCATTGCTTTTAGAGATGCAAGGGACTTTAGAGGTCATTCTATGATCATGACATTAAGAACTCAATGAAAGAGTCATAACTATTTCAAAGATGGGTAAATCAAGGACTGAGTGATTGTTCTAGGTATTATCTATAAACATCACAATCTAGAAATGCTAGTTGAGCACCAGATCATTTCTAGGGCAGGGCTATCATTAGTCATTTTTGTCCCTAGGGTACCTACGTTTTTCAGGGTCAATCAAGTGAATACACTCTTGAGCATAGCTAGAGAGGCCACTATTGAAATCTGGGGAGGGATGGACTGACCTAGAGGGCTGGGGAGAAGCACACTTGGGGTATGCATGCTATGACTATAATTAATTATCCTTGTTTTGTTGTTAAGTCATGTGTGATTCTTTTTTTTATCTTATTTGGGGTTTTCTTGGAAAAAGAAATTGGAGTGATTTGCCATTTCTTTCTCTAGTTCATTTTACATATGAGGAAACTAAGTCAAACAAGGTTAAGTGACTTGCCTAGGATCGCCCAACTAATAAGATTTTGAGGTCAAATTTGAACTCAAGAAGATGAGTCTTTTTTTTAGGTTTTTGCAAGGCAAATGGGGTTAAGTGGCTTGCCCAAGGCCACACAGCTAGGTAATTATTAAGTGTCTGAGACTGGATTTGAACCCAGGTACTCCTGACTCCAGGGCTGGTACTCTATCCACTGCACCACCTAGCTGCCCCATTATCCTCACTAACTAGGTGCTAAGTTCAGTTGCTTTTTTCACTGGTGAAAGCCTACAGGCCCTCTCCAATTTTTGGAACCCTGAGACAAAGTCCTGGTCATTCCATAAGTTATACGTGTCTTCTCTAGGATCTGTCCCAATTCTAAAATTTTGTGATTCCTTCAGCTATCACATTGTTTTATTTTTATTCCTATACCACATAGAAGATGAGAGAAAATTCTTATGTTACACATTAAATAAACATCTATTATTTATTTACTATGATTAAGATGTTGGAAATATGTCAAGAGTGTTTGGTTATGGAAACTTTGTACATCAGGCAAGATTGCAACCAATCTGTAATTTGTGTAAACACACACACACATGTATGTGTGTCTAAGTTAACTATGATCACTTGGTTAGTAAGTGACAGAGGCAGGATTTGAACCCAGGTCTTCCCAGTTTAACACTCTAAGCATCATGCCATATCACTTCTCTGGCACTGCGGATGCAAAGACAAAAAAGAGACTCTGCCACTCAAAAAACTTCATATTATGTGAGAGGAAGGGGCTGGCAATTAAAGCCCAGGTCTTGGAGCATATGTAAGCATATGTAAGAACTTGAACCTGCACCTCTGAAGGTGCATAATGATGATGTGAAATGGGGGTGTGGAGCTCTGCTCCCAATTCAGGACATGCACAAATATTATAGGACTGATTCTTGTCCACTTATTGAAAGGAAAGGATGGATGGTGGCTGAGCCAGAATGGAGAATGCATTTAAAAGGTTCCAGTGGAGAAACTGACTCTTGTCTTTTTGCTGACCATGTAATATAAGAATGAGTCTCTGAGCTCTGATTGACCCTACTTCCAAACACAAAAAACTGTATATTAATTGATTTAGGGACAGGGTCTTTCTGTTTGTCATTCATCACTTCCAGAAGCAGGTTCACCCCCCTTGCACAAGCTTCCAGGACAGAACCCCCATTGGCCAGTCTCCATGTTTACAAATCATACTAGGGAGTAAATGAAGGTAATTGAAGAAGGCAGAAAGCACTAACAATTCAGGGAATCCAGGTCGGGTTTATGGAAGAGATGGTATCATTTGGGATGAATCTGAAAGAGGATAAGGATTTGATGAAGTAAGAGAGGATTCCATGAATGGGAGAGGCCTGCAAACACTTGGAAGTAGAGAATACAGAGTTCAGCATGGACAAATCTAGTTTAGTTGAGATGTAGAGTTTGTAAAGGGGAAGCATGTTAAATATGGGTGGGAAAGTAGATTAGTGTCATGTTGAAAAGTTTAAGTCAACTTAAAGATTTTTTATTTTATTCTTGAAGCAACAGGGAGCCACTGACATTTTTGAGCAAGGGAATTATGGTCAAACTTGTTCCTCAGAACATGTACCTAAAACATGAAACTTGTACCTCAGAAAAGTAATTTTGGCACTTCTGTGAAGGATAATTTAGAAAGGGAAGAGAATAGAGGCAATAGAAGCAAAGGAGAGAGACTGATTAGGAGGACATCATAGCAGTTCAGATAAGTAGTAATGAGGGTTTTGGCAGTGTGAATAAAGAGAAAGAGATGGATTCAAGATGAAGGACATGTTTTGAATATAAATTTTTTAAATTTTGCTTTCCCTGATTACATGCAAAAACAAGTTTCAACATCCACTTTTAAAACTTTGAGTTTCATATTCTCTTCTTTCCTCCCACCCCGATCCCCCTCATTGTGAAAGCACGTTATTTGATATAGTTAGAAATGTGTAGTCATGAATAACATTACCACAATAGACATGTAAAAGTAAACATAGTTCTCCCCTCCCCCCAATAAAGAAACCTCAAGAAAAATACTGTAAACAAAAAGCATGCATCAATCTGTATTCAGACATCATCAGCTCTGTCTTTGGGATGAATAGTATGCTTTATCAAAAGTCCTGCAGAGTTGTCTTGGATCCGAAAAGGTTGTCATTCACAGCAGATCATCCTACAACAATTGCTATTACTTTATATATAGTATATTTCCCATTGTATCTGCTAATATAGGTTTTTTTGTGGATAGAAATTTGACAAAACTTGGCAATTGATTAAATATGGGAGTAAAGATCAAAGATGACTCTGGTATAACACAGACACTGGGTGACTGGAAGAATGGTGTTGCCTTAAAAGAAAATGAAGAAGTTTGGCTCAAAGGTGGGAGAACTGGCATCATGTCACAGAAATGATCTAAACTTCTGTATTCAACAATTTAAAAGTTATATTTAATAGTCATCTTACTGGTATTAGAGACCGTGCCTTAGGGGTTTTAGACTATTTAACTTTCTCCTGGGGCTCTGCTATCCAGATTAGTGAGTGCCTCAGCCATCCTTTGCTTCCTACTCATGGAGTATTCATTCAGTACTTGGGCTTTAGTGGAAAATATTTCCTTGCTGTTCTGAATGTTACCCATTTATATAGGGTGTCAGCATGCAGTTTTAACCTTAATTGCATAAAACTGCATGAAAATATTTGAGACATCCTGTACATTAACTTAATACTGTATTCTTAACAGACTATGATAATTGTTGAGTCACACCTTTGGCCTCTGGTTGCTACCCAAAGGGAATCTTAGAGCCACTGTGAAACTAGGGATCTAGACCTGGTGGGTTATGAAGGATCCATAGCTACCCTTGGTGATGCTTCTATATGACTTCTTACTAATTTTTTGTCTTGGAAGCTACTCAAAGAGACAGGGTTTCCAAGCAGCCTGATCTTGGGATGATCAACCAAGATGATCATAGTAACATATTTCCAACATCTTGAGGGATATGTACTATGATAAAGAATCCAATGATTTGATTTCTAACTTTACAAGAACAAAAGAATCCTTTATCATTTCCATGAGGCATCCAAATGAACTCTCTCTATTCAACTTAGGTAGTGTGGTAGGACAATTTACTAGATAGTCTAGGCTTATTTTTCTTTTTCTTCATTTTTCTTCCTTTTGTCTCTTCTCTCCCTCCCTTCCTTCTTTCTCCCTCCCTCTTTCCTTCCTTTTCTTCTTTCTCTTTGTTAAATAATATTTCATTTATTTATTTATTGGTTTTTGCAAGGCAATAGCATTAAGTTCTCCTGATTCTGGGTTGGTGCTCTATCCACTGTACCACCTAGCTTCCCCTATTTTATTTTTTCAAATACTTGTACAGATAGTTTTCAGCATTCTTTTTTTAATTCATTTTTTCAAAATTTTTTTCTCTTTCTCCTTTCCACCTTCTTCTAAGATAGCAATCTGATATAGCCTATACATCTGCAATCATATAAAAGATATTTCCACATTAGTCATATTGTGAAAGAAGAAATGGAACAAAATGGAAAAGCCACAAAAATAAAAAAATATGAGAACAGTATACTTAGATCTATGTTCAGACTTTATCGTTAGTTCTTTGGATACGGATAGCATTTTCCATCATTAGTCTTTTGGAATTATATTGTTGAGAAGAGTTAAGTTAATCATAGTTGATCGTTGTATAATGTTGGTACAATGTCTTCCTGGTTCTGCTCACTTCACCCAGCAGCAGTTCATTTAAATCAGGTTAGTTAATTAATTCAGGTTTTTCTGAAATCTACCTGCTTATCATTTCTTATAGCACAGTAGTTTTCCATTGTATTCATAAACCACAACTTGTTCAACTATTCCCAAATTGAAATTCAAAATTCAAAAAGTCCTTCAATTTCTAAATCTTTTAGGCTGATTTTATGTAAAAGATGGAAACCATCCTCTAGTTTTATATAGCTCAGGGGAATAAGACTCTGACTTAGGTTTCTTGGTAACCTAAGTACAAAAACCAGTGTAAAAGCATTTAGTAGTTTCTCCTTTGGACTTTTGATTGGTAGACCTCTATGGCCAATACAGTGTCAGGGAAATGGTGCCCAACTGAGTCAACGTGGCATCCTTGCTAAAAATATTGATGTAGCTAAGTAAATCTCCTTTTGCTAACTATAAGATGGTTTATGATAGGGGTGGCTAGGTGGCGCAGTGGATAAAGCATGGTCCCTGGAGTCAGGAGTACCTGGGTTCAAATCCGGTCTCAGACACTGAATAATTACCTAGCTGTGTGGCCTTGGGCAAGCCACTTAACCCCATTTGCCTTGCAAAAAAAAAAATGGTTTATGAGTATCTCATTTCATTCTATTTTCAAACTTGGAACATCATATTGGTCTGAATCAGCTCTAGTCTTTGATAGGCAGCATACAGTTTATAAACGGGTCATTATTTGAGTCACTGGTGGATAATTTAATTGCCCCAAAACCCAAACCTGGAAGTAAATAGTGAGAAAATTGGAGGTAATACCTGAATCCTTCATGACATGGTTAACCTGGCTAATTGAACAGCTTTTACCTTTTGTTGAACTTTCATCAACTTGAAGCTTGGACTTCTCTTTTTCTGTGACAGAGGACTCTTCTGGTGGCTCCAGGTGCAAAGGAACATATTTATCTTGTGCCAGACTCTGATATTCTAGAAATACATCAGAATCTGAATATGACTCTGCAGTCTGTGTTTTAATTTTTAGCCCAATGCCTTCATTTCCTAAGAGAGATAATGGAAAGGTAGGTGGCATAAATATTGGAATTTTAATAACATAAATTAATTCGGACTCTGTAGTGCTAAAGTCAGGAAATGACTTGACTAATCCTACCGAGATCATGCTGATGCTTTTCTGTGATGGTTCTTGATTGTCTTCTCTGATATTCCTCTTCTTCTTTTTTGTTTTCCTGTTATTAATACCACAAAGAACATAAAATAATAGTAGCTGACATTTATAAAGTGATTTAAGGTTTGCAGAGACCTCTCTATATAGGTTATCTCATTTGATCCTTACAAAGATCTTGGGAAGAAGTTATTATCATTCTCATTTTGCACATGAGCGAACTGCCGTAACTCAGGATCAGCATTTGAGGTGGGGTTTGATTTCAGTAAATCCTGACTCTAGGTTCCCCATTCTATCCTGTATTACTTAGCTAGTCTTCCTCATAGCCTATATTTTTTGCAAATGTATTGTTCTTTTCATTATAAAATGCTGCCTTCTCTTTCCCAGAATTGTAAAGGGCATTCTTAAATTTTAATTCCCTAAAGTTTCCCAAATCCTCCCTATAGTGTCTGAAAACCTGATCTTCAAAGTCAAGGTTATGTGAAGGCCTGAGATAATAATCCAAATAATTGGGGATAAAAACTCCATCTAGTTTGAAATTAGCAGGAAATTTCCCCTTAATTAACTGAATTATTGCTTAGTTTCCTGCTTCACTTTGTTCATGGAGTTTTGACTTTTACCTGGAGGTCTCCTCTAGTCTGTCCTCACCTTTAAGTGATATTGTTTTCTACTTTATTGTCAAATTCACAGACTGCCATGAATAGGAATATTTAATTAGTAGCTAATTTGATGTTTTTAATTTTAATATCTACTTTGAATTTCCTCACTTGGTTTGCTATCATTTGGTATATTTCTTCAGTCATTAGTCCATTAGGCTTTCATAGCTGATAAAATTTTCTGACCTGTGTTGAAAATTGGTAAGGAATATTATATATTTAAGTGTCTCTTATTTTCCTCAGTTTTACCTGTTAGAGATGGAGACAATTTATTCTACTGGAATATCTGCTTTTGTACCTAGCATATATAGCTTGAACCTTCTTAATTGTGGGTTTTTGAAATTTATCCTGAGTTTAAGGTACATTTTGGGTTAGTATCCAATCAAAACTATAGTGTTTGAGTTTATTTCTTTGACCAGTTTGAATTTCTCAAATCACTTGTACAGTCATCATTATTTAATCCTCAAAATCTTACCTTGAAATAGTCAGGTCAGTATTAGGTATGTAAATGGATATGAAAATTTAAGTTATATGTAAATGTGAGCTAGTAAAATAATTCCAAATCCCACAATCTCTTCTCTTAATCTCTTACATGTGAATCAAACTGAGAATTCAATTCAAAGTAAAAAGAATTTGCTTAAACAGAATAGAAAGATGGTGATAAAACATGTTTGAGGTCAGATAATGTCTTTTACCTTTCTTTGTATTTCCAGTACTTAGCACGTCTGTACATAGTATGCACTTCAAAAATGTCTATTGACCAATAAACTACTTTCTCCTCTGATGTGTGAGCTGTTGGATCATCTGCTGGGCTATATTCTTCCCTTTGCTACTATCTGCTTATCCTTTGCTACTGCTGCCATTTATTGGTTCTCCATTATGAGAGATCACATATTATAGATATTAAATAGTCTCTCCTCAGAAAAACATGGTATTTTATTTTTTTTTGGCTAAGTTCAGAACCTCTAAACCAATAGTCGTTTTTAGAAAACCATTAAAGACCTTTAGGTCAAATATATATTTTTTTGAGTTTATTTGTACCTGTCTTAGCAATTGTTCCTCCAGGTTTGCTTGCTTTTGAGGCTAGGGTGAGAAAATTCCTCTCATTTTCCATCATGATCCTGCCCCAGTACTGGGCAAACTGGATCTCCATTTAGTAAGATTGGAAGGACAGAGTGGAGTTGGTGACTTCTGTCCCACAATCCTGCTGGTACTACATCAATGCTCTTCCTATCTTTAACATGTATATGGGAAACTCCTTCTTGGAGCAGAGTCTCTAAGGCTAAAGCCTTCCACAATGAATTGAATTTTATTTTCAGTTTTTTTTTTTTAGGTTTTTGCAAGGCAAATGGGGGTTAAGTGGCTTGCCCGAGGCCACAGAGCTAGGTAATTATTAAGTGTCTGAGACCGGATTTGAACCCAAGTACTCCTGACTCCAGGGATGGTGCTTTATCTACTATGCCACCTAGCCGCCCCTTTTCAGTTCTTTCTTGCATGGCACATGGAAGTGTAGCATGACAGTGGCTGCTCCCATTGAGAGAAGAGACAGAATGAGTCAATCAAATTCTTTTTTAAAAAAAAACAGGAAAAGATTGGAAAGCTAAAGCTAGAAAACTAACTCCTCAGAGTCTTTATTTTAATATCTTATATTTGCATAACACTTTATATTTCTCAAATCATTTTTACAACCACTTTTTAAATTCTCACAATGCTACCTTGAAATAGGTCAGTATTTGGGCATATAATGGTTTTGAGAATTTAAATGATCTAGAAATGCCAGCTATTTTAACCATTCCAAACTTCTCTCAGTCTTTTTTTTTCAGACTGAATAAAATGGTTTTTATTAAGGTATCTTAACAAAATGGCACATTTCTCTCATGGTGGGAGAAAGGAGAGGGGAAATCCTAAAATACAAGTTCTTTTATGCCGGGGTAACAATCTAATTGATGCATTGGTTCCTATACATTTCCCCTTCCCTACTCATTATACTAATGAGCAAGAACAGCTAGATCTCCTTGAGCAAAGGAGGCCAAGACCCACCTTAGAAAGGTGGGGTACATCAACCTAATCTTAAATTTTTAAATCCGATTGAGGCTACCTGCCCATAAAGCAATCACATAGGCAGACCTTAGTCTTTGCAACATAAACCAATAATCCTCCCTTCACATTTTTGTGGAACCCAAATACCCACATTTTCCTCACAATTTCCCCCTTTTCTTTTTTTTTTTTAAAGGTTTTTGCAAGGCAAATGGGGGGTTAAGTGGCTTGCCCAAGGCCACACAGCTAAGTCATTATTAAATGTCTGAGACCGGATTTGAACCCAGGTACTCCTGACTCCAGGGCTGGTGCTTTATCCACTATGCCACCTAGCTGCTCCCCCCCTTTTCTTTTATAATAAAGATTTCGGTTCCACACCTCAGTAGTGATTCCTTTCTTAAATCACAACCCTCGTTACTGACATAACTATTGTCAGTCTTTTCTAACATATGAGCTATGTCAGTTCTGTTTTCTCAGGACCAGCCTGAGTTCAGAGAGGCTCTTCACCAATTAGTTGACCATTTGTTGATAAATTCTTTGGTCATGGCAACCAATTAAATAAAGATACAAAATGACCTGAGATGTCTCTCTGTGGGTCTTGCAAATCCTTGCAAGAAATTCTTTTCACTCAACTCCGAACTGGGTGCAATGGAGAACTGAATTTCTCCTTAGAGGGTTAACTAAATACTTCAAGTCTTCCCTTCCCAGAATTGATTTTTTTTTTTGACCAAGTAAAAGGACCATTCTTTGCCTCATTTCTGACCTAGCCTTAATCACCGAGTGAACATTGCTTCTGAGAAGCTAAGACCTAGGGAAATCCTTAGCTTAAAAAGGTAGATAATATGTTCATACTTTGTTCATTCTCTGTGAAGAATGCTTTTCTGCCTCTGATGCTACTATTACTGCTATCATCTGCTGGAATGCCCCTCTCTGTCCTGCTGTGAATTCTCCCTGGTTGACCTGATCGTGTCTGCCACTGGACCCAGATGGTTCCAGGAGAAGAGTGTGAGACTGGTGACTCTGCATAGCCCCACTCACTTAAATCCAATTCCCTTGCAAGTCATGACCTCATCTTCCCCTGATGTCACAGTCCTCTCTGAGAACAAAGGACTGAGAGATGGGAGAAGAAAAATATTGATTTCTATCTTGACAGGGTTTCCTGCTTTTGAGAGTAACTGAATCTAGGAACTAAATAAAATGTATGAATAGAAGTTTGGTGATACAGCCTCAGACACTGCCTAGTTGTGTGATCCTGGGGTAAGTCACTTAACTTTGCTTGCCTCAGTTTCTCATCTGTAAAATGAAATAGAGAAGGAAATGGCAAACCATTAGTACCTTTGCCAAGAAAATCCTAAATGGGACCAGGAAGAGTCAGACATTACTAGACAAAACAACTATATCTATTTCATAAAATGAATGTTTTTACTTTTATTACCTTTGTTTTAATCCCATTAAATGCTTATTATAGTATGTCTTTGAAATAGAGGTAAACCAATTAAGAAGCACAAAGGAACAAGGGATAAAAAAGACTTAGAACAGGGGCTGTGAGCTATTGATCTGGTTACAAAATTCACACTAATCCCTAGACCATTGGAAAAAAAGTGTTCTGGCCCTCAAAAGGGTGGAACTAAGGTAAAATAGGTAGCCAGTTTTCTGAGAACCCTATAGCTTTTAGCAGATGTCCCAGGGTACCCTCTGGTGTTCAGTATTACACATGACAAGTGTGATGAGCATTAGATTGACAGCTGACTGCTGAGTAGGATTAGGCATCCCCTAGTGTCATGCTAAAACATCAGGGAGGTGAGGCCATGACATGTGTGTGGATTTGATTTGATGGGGGGGGGGGCTATGTGAAGTTGCCAGTCTCACTTTCTCCTCTGGAGCCATCTGGATCCAGTAGCCAGATATGAATCAGGATGCCTGGAGATGGCTCTGGATGTGAGGCAATCTGGGTTAAGTGATTTGCCCAAAGTCACAAAGCTGTCAAGTGTCTGAGGTTGGATTTGAAGGAAAGACAAAAAAAAATATAAAGACATCTTTATCATCATCATCAAGAACCACACAATTTTCAGATCATCTATAAACATAAATTTAGCGATTAGTATTCTAAATGTGAGATTTGTGTTTAGTAGTAAATGATTTGAATTGAAAATCTTATCTCTCTAAAAATGAAAGAAAAGATGCCAGAGAAATGTTTGATTTAGAAAGGATGTGGACCTATCATGTAGCTCCTTAAGCAGTCATCACTCTAACTCTATAAGGTTGATGGGAGCTTCCTCCTTATCCCGTGAAGAAAGATCCTATGGATACCTTGAGCAAAACATTGACTATGCTATGCCAGTATATCTGGCCATCCAATCACCCAGGCTCTGTTTCTTCCACACCACCCTTTACCCACTGAAAAACATAATCACAAAATTTCAAACAACCCCATCTAAGAAGTCAAATATTCTGAGTCAGGTCTAACCCTCTAGTACAATGATTCAGGTTTGGGGTTAAACTAAAATGATACCCGAGTGCTGTAAAATGTAATAAACAAGACACTAATAACGGAGAATATAATTTTAAAGATTAAAAATATAATAATGCAGACAAAATGCCAACTCTCTTTCATCTCTGCATCGAAGCTCTGGTCATGCTAAGAGAGAAAGCCTTTCCCCTTAGCACTTCTGAACACAACTTCTCATAGTCTGGATCTTTTTATGTCTCAGCAAGGAAACAAAACCAGTCAAAATTCTAAGAATGGTAATCATTCTCCTTTAAAGGGAAACTAGCCCAACCTACATAAAATACTTAGCACTCCTATCACAGTGGCATCTTTTCTTGGTAATCTTTTTGAGTAAAACCATCTTTCTTTTAGATATCTTGAGTATTAATCCCTGAATTCTCTCAAAACAGTGTTGCTACCATCTGGATACTAATTTAGCTAGACTTCCTGTCTCTTGAAAAATACAGTTTCTTGAATTTTTTTCTTGTTTTCTTGAATGCTATTCTTTGTTGGAAAGCATATCAAGGACTATGATAAGGAGGCTCAATGTTCATTTGTGGAGAAAAAAAGTCTGTTCTAGAAACATTTGCAGATCCTTTACATTTTTGGTCTGTTTTTTATCTACCTTCTGGTTTCATTTTTAAGTGCTCTTACTGATAACCTGTCTTTGTTGGAACTCTCAAGAAAATTTCTGTAAAGGTGGAGTTTCTCTCCACTGTTGGATGGGGCAATACTGTTTATAATCCTTCACCTCCTCCAGATTTTTGCAAATCATTGTTATGTTGCAAATGGGTGGTGTTCTTGGCTGCCTTCTGGAGGTAGTTTGAGGGCTTTTATTTTGTTTGCTTGTTTTATCTTGGGGACAATTGATTTACCTTGGTTAAGCTTCCTTAGAAAATGGAAACTAACTTTTTTTTAAACATTTCAAATTGGAGATGGGGCACTTTTGGAATATACTTTAGGTATTTATTTTATATGAACTGTTGATTTTGATGAGTGACAAGTATTTAGTTCAGTATCTGAGCCTAAAGCTTTCTGGGGAGGTCATTCCTGATTTCCCCTTACAACTCTTTCTTGTTATTTTCTTTGTTATTGGGGCCGGGCAATTTTGTAAGAAGAGCCCTAAGGCTTGAAATCAAGAGAAAAGTAGATTTAACCTTTACCTCTGATACTAGATATGATCTTGAGCACCATCTTTAACCTTCCAGGAGCAAGTTTCCTCATCTGTAAAATGAGGATAATAATAATGATAATACACATTGTACCTACTTTATGGATTTGGTGTCAGGTTCCAATGAAGTAATATAAATCCCTTTTCTATAACCTTAAAGCAGCTTTTAATGCTTAGTTATTATTTAGGACTTCACCTATAATAGTTGACATTTATTGAGGGCTTCAGGGTTTAAAAAATGTTGTACCTATGTTTTCTCTTTTGATTTTCACAGCAGCCTTGTGAGTCCTATTATTATATTCTCCATTTTACAGATGGATAAACCAAGGATGAGAGATGTTAAGTGACTTATCTAGGGTCTTAGAGCTCTTTAAAGTATTAGAAGTAAAATTTGAACTCAGGCTTCCTGACTCCAAGTCCAGTGCTCTTACCCACTGTACCATCATGTCATCTAAGGGTTCAGGAATTCCTTGGGAGGAAAATAGTAGGTAATTTGAGAAAGGGAGAGGACTTTATTCTAATTAATTCTTAACATTCCAAAAAGAAGGAATGATCCATTGGACAAAAAGCTTGACTATGGATCAGGAGACCTGAAGGTTGGTCTATCACTGATGGATGGTAAGACCTTTGACAAACAAAAATTTCTGAGCCTAAACTTTGTTTGTTATTAAATGGAAATGATGACATTCTACTGCAAGTAAAGTTGAAAAAGCACTAGACTTACAATCAGGAAGATGTGGTTTGAATTCAAATTTAAAATCTTCTGACTGTGTGACCCTGGATGAAGTCATTTAATCTCTCTAAAACTCAGTTTTTTCATCTGTAAAATAGGGATAGTGTCTGTACCACTTGCCCCAAGTAAAGTGTTTTCCAACCCTTGAAGCACATGTGTGTTAGTTGTTATTATAATAGATTTTTTAATAGATTTTTTTTGAAGTGATGTGATTTACATATAGTGTTTGTTGAGCTAAACTGGGTGAAACAGAAAGTTTATATATAGTAAGTATTTTCATCTATATAGAGTTTATTTTGAATGGTTAATAAATGCTTTTTTGACTGATTGATTTAAACTTTACCTCTGACAATGGGTCTATCTGTGAGTTACTCTCTCTGAGCTAGTTTTCTTCTCTATAAAATTGGGATTCTGATTCTGAATATTTAGATTATAATTATCATTAATTAGATATTATGACTGGCTATATAATAATATATGTGGGCAGCTAGGTAGTACAGTGTATAGTGCTGAGCCTGGAATCAGGAAGAGCTGGGTTGAAATGTTACCTCAGATACTTATAGAGGTGTGACTGTAGGCAAGTCATTTTACCCTAATTGCCTCAGTTTCCTCAGCTGTAAAAGGAATTGGAAAAGGAAATGACAAATCACTCCAGTATCTTTGTCACAAAAACCCAAATGGGGTCACAAAGGATCAGATACAACCAAAATGACTGAATAACACAAAAACATATTGATATTTCACCACTCTGAGATAAATGGGATACTGCAAATATCAGACAGACAGATCAAGGTAAGAAAGAATAATTTCACTGAAGTTCTAGAACTCACAGAATTTTCTTGGTCTAATAAGAGCATATATTTAGATCTGGAATCAGCTTCATTCTAACAAGGAAGAAACTGAGGACCAGAAAGATAAGGAACTTTTACAGTGCCATATTTGAACCAGTTTGAACTCTGGCCTTCTGACTTCAAAGTCATCTTTTTCAACACTCATCAATGTTATGTTGCGAATGGGTGTTGTTCTTGGCTGCCTTCTTTCCTGATCCATAGGTTGAGGTAGTTTGAAGGCTTTTTATTTTTGTTTTTGTTTTATCTTTGGGACAATTGATTTACCTTGGTTAGGCTTCCGAAATCTCAGAGATATCCTCAACTTCTTTACTCTCCCTCGCTACACAATTTCAGGACCTTGCGAAGTCTTGTTCTTTCTATCTCCGTAGTAAATCTCACCACCTTTCTCTGTTCTCAAACCATAACCATCTTTGTTCAGGCCCTTGTTAGCTCTAACCTGAATTACTACAGTAACCTCCTAGACCTGGTTGATTCCTTGATTCAAGCTCTCCTCTCTCTCTAATTCATTTTCCACAGAAAAACCATAGAGATAATCTGAAAACACCAGATCTACATCACCCCCTCATTCAGAAAAAAGCTCTCTTTTCTATCATCTCGAGGAGAAAATATAATCTCCTCTGAATAGCTTATAAAGCTTTCCACAGTCTGGCTCTAGAATACCTTCCCAGATTTATTACATCTCAATCCCTTTCACACATTCCACATTCCGGTCAAATTGGCCTATTTGCTTATTCCTCACATATGGCATTCCTTCTCTCATTTCTATGCCTTTGTACAGACAGGAAACGTGCTGCTTTCTAACCTCCTTGTCTGTGAAACTCTATTTTCCTTCAAAGTTCAACTCAAGTATTGCCTTCCTCAACCTCTAGATCCTAGTGCTCTTTTCCAAAATTCTTTTGTATTTCATCAGTCGTTTCTGCCTTAGTAACATCTCTTGTATAATTCCTCTCCTCTGATTTTGTCTGGTCCAAGCCCTCATCTTCCCATACCTAGACTCCTGAAATAGCCGGCTGGTTGAATTCCCTCCAGTCCTCCCTTCTCTCAGATGTCATCTTCATCTTCCTAAAGGGCAGGTCTGACCCTGTCTCTTGATCATTCAATAAACTCCATCAGCTCCTTGTTACCTCTACTATCAAAATAGAACTTTTGTTGGATTATTAATGTTCTTCATGACTTGGTTTCCTTCCTACCTTTGCAATCTTTTAATACTTTACTTCCATTTACTGTGCAGTCTAGTGACATTGGCTACCTTGCTCTTCTGGCACAAGACCCTCCCCTTCCACTTCTGGCCACAGTCACCTGTCTCCCTATGCCTGGAATTCTTTCCCTCCTTATCTAGATTCTTTGACATCCTTTGGTTCCCACCTAAAATTTTCACTTTGGTAAGATACCTCTCTCAATTGCCCTGAATTGCTAGTGCCTTCCCTCTGTTGTTTATCCCCAGTTTATTCTGTATGTAGCATGTTTGCCTATAATTATTTGTCTATTTTCTCCCTCTTTAAACAGTGAGCTCCTCAAGGATAGGGACTGTTTTTTGTGCCTTTCTTTAGATCTCTAGTGTTTAACTTAGTGCCATATGAGGCTCTTAACAAATACCTGTCATCTGACTCATTAATAAAGTTATAATATATAATAAATTTTAAATAAAATTATTAATAAAGGAGGCAGCTAGGTGACTCAGTGGATAGAACTCTGGGCCTGGAATCAGGAAGACCTGAGTTCAAATCTAACATCAGACAATTACTAGTTGTGTGACCCTGTCATTTGACTCTGCCTCAGTTTCCTCATCTGTAAAATGCACTGGAGAAGAAAATGGCAAACTATTCTAGTATCTCTGCCAAGAAATCCACATGGACAATATGGTCTACACTCTGATACCTAGATCCATTTCTATGTGGCACAGAGTTCAACTCTTCATAACCCCATCTGGGGTTTTCCTGGTATGATATATAGTATAGATAGGTAATATAGTGGGGAATATGCTGGACGTGGAGTCAGAAAGCCTGGATTCCACAAGAATTGGATATGACTGAACAAAATAACAATATTAAGTTAATGGCAGAGATCAAACTAGAACCCAGATTGAATGACAATCTAGTGCTTTCTATTCTATGCCTCCACTGTATCAGGAGTATAAAAAACATTTTTACTTTGAGTGTTTTCTGATATCTACTTAGAACCCAAAACTCTACCAAGAAGGAATTGTAATTATCCTTCATTTTACCTGTGATAAAACCAAGGTCATAGTAGAGAAACTGGTTATATTCACACCTGTTATTTACTGGACAACTCCAGGTCATATTTTTAGAGCATTTCAGAAGAAGTAAACCAGAGGCATTGGGTCAGTTGGCTATGTTGAACATAGCGGTGGTAGAAACATCCACTGTTCCCCCACCCCCAGCTGTATTAGGCACCAGAAATCATTTGGTCTGGTGCTGCCGAGGAAATTCCAGGTGAGACTCAAAATTCACTAAGTCTAGGAACTTTTTAGGAGTGAATTAATTGTTTGACCAAATATTGTAGGCTAATTTTTAAACTGATTATTTTGTATGGTCAGTGAAAGATGTTATAAATAACAAAATGGTCTTTGGCAGAAAAAAAGGTTCCCATATCAATGAACTAGAGGTACTTTTAGCCTGAAGCACCATTATCAAGACATTTTTGTGAATATGCTGATTCTATTTCAGGGAATTTGGAATGTCAGGAGCCTTGTTATCTTATAAGATCCCTTCCTGCTCTAAAACTATGATTCTGTGTATCTGAGAGAGATGATGGAGCAGTAGATTTCACCTGGTCCAACCATCATTGCCAGAGCTGGGACTAGAAACTGGGAGCTCTGATTCCCAGGTCCATTTCTATATGATGCAGAGTCTGGACTCTTCTGGAGTTTTTCTGGTAGAGATAGGAGTGGTTTGCCATTTCTACTCCAGCTTATTTTATAGATGAAGAAACTGATGCAGGTAAACAGGATAGATAGATGGTGGAATAGTGGACAGAGGCCTGGATGTGGGGTGAGAAAGATGTGAGTTTGAATTCTGCCTCAGGAACTCATCAGTTATGTGACCCATGGGCAAGTTACTTAACCTTTGCCTGCCTCAGTTTCTTCAACTGTTAAAGGGACAACACCTAACTCACAGGATGACTTGGAGGTTCAAATGAGGTTTTATACATAATAAACATATATAAATGTATATATATATGTATTTATGTATATATACTATATATAATATATGTATAATATATATATATCTGCAAACCATCAAGCATTTTATAAAAGCTAGCTATTATTATTTAGTGCCCCATCATTTTGGTCTCTGTTCTCCAATCCTCCCTGCATTAGGAAAACCACTCATTTCAAGAGAGAGCTATAAAATATTAAGAATTTTTTTTAGCTATTGTTAAGATCAGCAACTGCCCCATTCTTAGGAGTTGGTTTATGATTTTCCATTTCCTTGTCCTCTACCAGACAAATCCAGACATTTCCTTGATCTGTACCCAACAGGTGATGCTGATTACCAGCCTAATTCATTCTGTCTTGATGTACTATAAACTGCCTGTTTTTGTGTGTGTTCTTTCTGATAAAACAGGAGATCTGAGGGCTTCTGAAGCTGTTTTGATTCAGTACAGGAATGTAGTAACTGAAATTCCTGTATGTGTGGATATAAAACCCCTAGTATTCTCAGTGTGAGATCACCTTCAGTAACGGCATAATGTCAATGTACTGTTCACTCATGTAAAATTCTTTCCTGTTTGAACATACCAGCTCTTTATTTATAAAACTTTGAGACTTCCCTGTCTTCAGCACAGCTGCCTCCAAGGACTGAGGGACTCCCTGGGAAGAGAAACAGAGCGCCCGACTTTCAGAGAAATGATATACAGCAGGACAAGAGCTAGTCTACCTCCCCAAATATTTATAGAAAGCAATTTTCATCATTGAAATGCAAATGGAAGTGCACATTTTAACCACTGACGGCATCTAAGAACCCAAACGTGAAACCACCAAGGAACCCAAACATGAAACAGAGAAAGTCAAACTTGACTATCTTGCTATCCATGGAGGCTGGAATGGGGGTGGGGAGTGGGAAGAGAAGGCATATAAAGATCAGGGGAAGGAGCAGACTATGGGACCATCTTAGAGGTAGGCTGCCTTCTAATAAAACCTTCTAGGTACTGCAGAGTAGCCATCCAATATGACCATTGACTTTGACTTTCTAGCAAAAAGGGACATTGTGAAGTCTCATTTGGTCTAGACTAATCAATCCTGACCACAGAGAGCAGATGATGAATACCACTCCCTAGAGACATGGAAAATTGTGGGTGCAAAGTGCCAGAAAAAGTTGTGTTGGTTTAGTTTTGCCTAATGGTGTGTTATAAAGGTACAATGAGTAACTCATTCATTGTGTCAGAGTGAGGAAGCAAAACTAGATATGTCTATGCTATAAAAATAAAGGTCATCAATAAAACATTTAAATACAACATCAATAAAACATTTAAAAACAGCATCAATAAAACATTTAAAAATTAGCTGATTGAGGGGGCAGGGAGAGGTACATTAAATTAGCCAGGGCCTCCATACCACTTAATCATCTCTAGCTATTTTTCCCTGTTAGTCCATAAAGTATGGCATGTGGCTATATAGTGGAAAGAGTGGCCTGAGAAAAGTGCTAGCTTCTAATCTCTGTGTTTACTAGCTGAACGATCATGGACAAATCACTTAATCTCTGAGCCTCGGTTGCTTATCTGTAAATTGAGGAGTCTCAGATCTATTTCATGACGTTCTGAGGATCACGTGAGATAAGGTAGCCAAAGTGCTATATAAATGCTAGATATTGTTATTCTTGACAATTGAGGAATGTTATTCCTATTTTACAGAGGGCCAAAGCAGCCCTGGAAACTCACCTCAAGTCATGAATTGAATCACATTTGCAGCTTGGTAGACTATAGCGCACCTCTAAGGCCATGTTGCTTCCCATTTTTGTCAATGTAAAAATGATATCACTTTTCAAAGACTCACTGATTGGAAATGGAAGGATTATTATTTTTTTTATTTTTTTAGGTTTTTGCAAGGCAAACAGGGTTAAGTGGCTTGCCCAAGGCCACACGGCTAGGTAATTATTAAGTGTCTGAGACCGGATTTGAACCCAGGTACTCCTGACTCCAGGGCTGGTGCTTTATCCACTGCGCCACCTAGCCGCCCCTGGAAGGATTATTAGGGGTCACTTTACAGATGAGGAAACTGAGTCCCAAGGAGTTTAAGTGACTTGCCAGAGAGTAAGTGGGAAAGCTGCATTTTGAACCCAGATCTTGTGATCCCATATCCCTTTCTCTGTCCACTGCATCATACTGTCTCAAGTTACCACATGTAATAACAATTGTGTACTGGGGTAAAAGCTATACATAATGGTCGGCCTCAGGTGGACTTGGTTAGGGAGGGATACTAGGAAAGAAACAGAGATTTATGGGAAGCTTGCATTAAAAAACCAGAGGCCAGTCTTACCCACAGCCCTGTTCTCTTAATTCAAGAGAGAAAAAGTTGATTTTCCTGGCCAATTTGTCAACTTCTCAGGTCATTGCAGGGGCCACAAACATTCATACACTATGAGATCATAATGGGTGTGTATTTGATCATTCCTATACTTTCTAAGAGACTATCTTTCAGATGTCTCCCCATTCACTCATAAATTTTTTCTCTCCCCCTCCTCAGCCATGACATTTTGTGTTGTTTTTAAGAATTAGTGATGAATTAGCAATTGTTGGACCTCCACAAGCCACTATCCTTTCAATGAATACCCACACCCATTTGTTTTGAAATGTGGCTGGAGATGGAAAGTTTTTGGGACAGATTCCTATCCAATTTCTTGTCATCTCTACCATATATTGGGTTAGGTTTTCATTTTGAGACGAGTACCTCCCCTTTTCCAGATCAGATGAGTAGAGTGGGTCCAAACTGGAATTAGACAAAGGATTCTCATTTTCCACTCCACCAAACATCATGCATGAATCATAAGAGAGAATGTTTTAAGTCAGATATTCGGAATGGGAAGAAAAGTTTCCACTTCTCTTAAAGGCAAAAAATCGTATAACATGTTGATTTTTTTTCAAATATTTATTGTTTTCGAGTCATTTCAGTTGTTTCCAGTTCTTGGTGATCACATGGAGTTTTCTTGCTAAAGATACTGGAGTAGTGTGCTATTTCCTTATCCTGCTCATTTTACAGATGAGGAAACTGAAATTAAGTGACTTGCCCAGGGTATGAAGTAAGATTTGAACTCTTGAAGATGTATATTTCTGCCTCCAGGCACTCTATCCACTGTGCCACCTGACTGTCCCAAACACTACAACTTTAAAAAAAAATGGCAAGAAATCCTTTAAAATAATATTTATAAAAATGTGAATGAGAGGCAGAATGTCAAAATAGAGAATAGATACAATTGGCCTTGGAGGCAGCAAAATCTGGGCTTAATTCTTGCCTAAAACACACCCTGGCTTTGCAATCCTGGGCAAATCATTTAGCCTCTCAAATATCTCACATTCAACCACTATAAGACTAATAAAGTGACTTTGGTAGGAATTTCCTTCTGGATCATTCTCTACAATTATCAAATCATATATATAGCCCAAAAAACTATAAATAGATACTTTTTCACAGAGATTCTTTATGATCAATGAAATATTTACAACTGATCATAACTCTGCTCAAGTGCCCTAAAAAGATAGATGATGGTTAAAGGTGTATACATATATGGGATAAAAAGGATGCTGTAATGGAATATAGAGACAGAAGGACAATAAGACCTTTAGAGATAGTATAAAAAAGGAAGACTGCCATGAATGTTAAATTTTAAAAAAGTAGTATAATCATTATACTTTACATTTTTGTACTATTTTAAAGTTAGCAAAGTGCTTTTTTTCCACAAGGATTCTGTGAGGTAGTTAGGATAGGTTTGATTATCCCCATTTAACAGATGGCTTTGAGAGATTAAATGACTTGTCCCTGGTCACACAGTTTTTGAGTATCTCAAGTGAGATTGAATACTATATGTCTCTAGACGCTAAGTCTAGTGCTCTCTCCATTATACTATGTACTTTTATCTAAAAATTATGAAATAGATATTTACTAACATGGTGTAGTTGGTTCAAAACAATTTTCCAAAGTTTGACATCATTCCAGAAGTGCATGTAGTGCCTGGGGAAAGTGGACCCAAGCTTAGTGTGTTTCTAAGAGGAACTCATAGTCTTCAAGATTCTATATGTGGGTCTACTCTTTCCTTAGTTTCTAACAACTATTATAACTAATAAATAATAACTATTCCAGTGATACTACTAAGACTGGAATGCTGATGAGATCAAAGCCTCACAAATTTACAAGGTCCTTCTTTTGTAAAGGAGAGGGAAGAGACCAAGGCTGAGGTCAAGGATTTTCTTTCTCTTGCCCACTGCTTGTTCTTAGGAGTTTGCCTAGAGGTTTCCACCATAAACCCACCATACTTAAATGTTAGATTTCAAACTACTTCACTGTATTGTACAAGCTTCAAGAAGTATGACCGGGCCCTCTAACCAATCCAAACAGACTTTCTTTCATATCTAGTTGAAATGTCATTGTTTGAACGACTCAACAGAGCTGACCGATTCAATCAAAATGTGTTTTTACCTGAGAATGACCTAAGAGCTGAGTTGGTTGGTATTATCTGTTGAGTGAATTACAAAGGATTATGGGAATGGTAGAAGGATGAGTAGAAGAGTGTTATTTTCCATATATGTTGACCATATGTTGTACACATATAAATTATTTTCTTTATGTTTCTCCTTGAAAAACATATATAAATCTAATTCTTTAAAAAAATTCTTTAAAAAATTCTTTAAAAAAAACCCCAAACAAACCAAATCCACAACCCAATGAAGATCCATTGTTAATTTTCCAAAGCATATTTGAATGACATATAGGAAGGTATTTCTGACATTGAAAAAGAGATTTCTCCTAATTTCTCCTAATATAAAGCCTAATCTTATACTCTAATAGGGTGTATGAAGACCTACATCCCAGGCTACATAAAATTTTAGATTTATCTTGTTAAATTAAACAAATCCCATCCTCATCTGCTCCTTTTAAATTTTTACCTAATTACTCCCTGCTCTAAATCAGATGTTTTTGGAGCTAAGATGAGGAGGTATGTCCTGGGTAACATTCCCAATTTTTCCCTCCCCATCTACCTTCTCACCTTTTGCAACTTGAAATTTTATTTAGACTAGCAATTCTTTAGGTGTTGTTTGAAAACCTTTGGGTTTTACTTTCAGGTAAGGGTAAAACTATTTTAATAATACTACTACTAAAGTAGTTTAATTTCTGATATGGTGCATATTGTTGTTCAGTTGTGTCTGACTCTTCATGACTCCATGGACTAACTATCTATGAAACTGAAGGGGTTTTCCAATTCTTTCTCCAGTTTTATGTAGGCAGGGGTTAGGTGACCTGCCCAGGGTTACAAATGACTAAAACCAAATTTGAACTCAGATTTTTTTGATTCCAGACCCAGAGCTCTATCCACGGTGCTACCATGCTACCCAATATTGGTAGAGATAACTGACAAAAACAATCTCTCCAGGGGGGGATTCCCAATAATTTTTAAGAGTATAAAAGATTTTTTTATAAAACTCAAAACATTTGAAAATCTCTTTGAAAATCTCTTTACTACACCTGAATCTAACATCAAAATGGTATACTTCTTTAATCTCAAGAAGGAAATGAGCACAAGTATAATTAAGGTCTGCATCTACCCATTTTGGCTTCTCTAAGGACCCCTTATTGAGGTTCCCCATCTTCAGGCCTATGACAGCAAGAGTGGCTCTTGTCACCTAATTAAAGAAGTTGTTGGCACTTGGTATCTGGATGTGTCCCACTCAACTCTCTCTGATACTAAGCTGACAAGCTTAGGTACATTTCATGAACATGGTGTGAACATCTGGGGATCCTCACTCTGAGAGGTCCTTCTTCATATCTCTTAACATACCTCAAGTGAGGAAAGGGGGAGATCTTTTGCCAACGCTCATATTGTCCAGCAAATGTTTTGAATCATTCCTGCCACATCCAACTACTTTACACATCTTGGTATTTCCCAACTAATGAACAAGAAAGATTTGTTCTGCTGAGAGCCAGGTCATCTACAAAGTGAAGTCTCAGCTTTTTTCTCTTTTTTTTAATAGTGCTATGAAGTCAGCATGAGGGCTAGAAAAACCCAGGTTAGTTTGTCACTTCGAAGTAGGATTATCAAACTCAAAGAGGCAGTTGTGGTAGAACAAAGTTGTCTCCAAAGTGGAGGCTCTGACTTCGTGGGCAGGGAGGTGGGTGGTGTCACCAGCGGGCATAGCATTATTGGAAGAGGTACATGATAACCTGTTGAAGGGTGGGAAGATGGTGACATTCAATCCAGATGGCCCCTGGTGGGACCTCTCTATGATACAACCAGACAAGGAGCCCTTGTCCCATTAAATCTTAATACTCTCCCAAATTCGGTTCTGCTATTCTTCTTACCCCTTTTGAGATTGTCCCTTTATAATAATTATCATCTGATCCTGAGCTGCAAAGCTAATTTACAGATGACACTGGAAAAATTCTCACCTATCCAAGATAACTATCCTGCCCCCACATCAGAGTTGGTGGAGGGGGTGGGGTTAGGGACAAAGGGCTGGATGTCATACAGGATGAATAGGCATGGATGAATTGTAATCCGCATTATATATATCTTAGATATTATTTTCTTTGTTTTTTGGATTTTTGCAAGGCAATGGGGTTAAGTGACTGGTCTAAGGTCACACAGCGAAGTAATTAGTACATTATTTTCTCCTCAGAACACCATCTTAAGATTTTCCTGTCTCTTCTGGGAACATGACTCCCCTTTCAGTCATCCAAGGTTGCATTATTCTCAGCCTCTAACTTTTAGTTAGGTTGCCAAATCTTTTCATTTTCATCTTTATAGCATCTTTCCCGTCTACCTTACCTGAATCTTGTAATAGCTCCTATTTAGTAGGATAACTAGGTGGCCCAGAGGATAGAGCACTAGACCTGGAGTCAGGAAGACTCATCTTCTTGAGTTCAAAACTGGCCTCGGACACTTCCTAGTTTCCTGACCCTGGGCAAGTCACTTTACTCAGTTTCCTCATCGTAAAATGAGCTATCAAAAGAAATTACAAACTACTCCAATCTCTTTACCAAGAAAACTCCAAAAAGGGGGCATTTAGAGTAGATAACATTAAACAACCACCACCTACTTAGTATCCCTTAATTCTCTTTCTATTTTTTTGCTTTCATACTGACTCTCATTTATTTTACTTTTCTTATTTCTTATTTTATTTTTGCCCATAAACATTTATACAGCTGCAAAGATACATAAAACATTCATTTTTAAAACTTTTGAGTTCCAAATTCTCTCCCTTCCTTCCTCTTCACCCAAATCCCCTTCCCTCCCATCTCCCATCAAGAAGGCAAGCAATTCAAAACAAGTTATACATATGTACTGACTCATATTTAGCTTGTAGTTTACTAAAATCCCCATCTCTTTAACTTATAAGACTGGAGTTAGGAGATCTGAATTCAAATTCAGCCTAGACACTTACTAGCTAGTGGCCCTGGGCAAGTCAAATGACAGTTGTTTGTCAAAGTTTCCTCATGTAAAATAAGAAATAATAATACAACAATAATAATTACTTCTCAGGATTATTGTGAGGATTAAATGAGATATCTGTAAAGGATTTAGCACAGTGCTTGCCCTACCACAGAGCAGGCACTATATAAATGATATTATTTTCTTAGAGAACTGATTTCTTTTTGTATTTCAATTCAAAACTAACTTATTCCTAATAGTTTTATCTTATTTGATAAAACCCATTGCTCTATTCCTCTGTGTTAGTTCTCTTTCCCAGCTCTATGTCATCTGAAAATCTAATGAGTATATTATCTTTACCTTTATCCAAGTCATTGGTATGAATGTTAAGTGGCTCCTGGCCAAGCACAGATTCTCCCTGGGGTACTTCACTAGAAACTTCCTGCCACAGAGACAAACTCTTAACTCTTTGAGTCCAGCCATCCAACTGGTCCTGAATACAACTAATTGTGTGATTGTCTAACGAATATCTCTCTATCTTCTCTTCAAAGTATGAGAAACAATCAGAAGTTTTTCTAAATTCTAGAAAAACTACATCCACAGTATTCTCCTCATTTACTAATTTAGTTATCCTATCAGAAAAGGAAATGAGGGTAGCCTGGCATGACTTCTTGATGAAGCCCTTTTTACTTCTTTTTAATTACTGCTGCTTATTCTGTAATCCAGCAACTATCTCTTTAATGATTCATGCTATAATTTACCCAGGAATTGAAGTGATTGGATTATAACTTGGAACATCTTCTCTTACCATTTTTTTTTTGCAAGGCAATGGGGTTAAGTGACTTGCCCAAGGCCACACAGCTAGGTAATTATTTAAGTGTCTGAAGTTAAGATTTGAACTCAGGTACTCCTGACTCCAGGGCTAGTGCTCTATCCACTGCACCACCTAGCTGTCCTCTGACCTTTTTTTTGAAAACTTCTACATTTACCTTTCTTCAATCACATAGTAGTACTCTTTTTTTTTTTTTTTTTAGGTTTTTGCAAGGCAAATGGGGTTAAGTGGCTTGCCCAAGGCCACACAGCTAGGTAATTATTAAGTGTCGGAGACCAGATTTGAACCCAGGTACTTCTGACTCCAAGGCCGGTGCTTTATCCACTGCGCCACCTAGCCGTCCCCATACCTTTTCAATTTGCTATGATCTTTCAAATATATTTGATAGTAGGCTAAACAATCACATCCCTCCCTGGCACATAGTACTTAATGACTATTGACTGACTGATCCAGCTCAATACAGTTCTCTGATTTCTTCTAAGTCACAGATCTTGCTCTATTTGCTCTATTCCTCTATCCATGGGTAAATTCCAAGTCAGAGGTTGGTTTGGAAATATTTAACCAGTGGGATAGCCATCACCTAAGTTGTTCTCTCTAAGATCAAGGAGTTTCACCCTTGTCATCATTTTACCTTGTTTTCCACCTAAAAACCTCAGGAATTAACAGCCCCCAAGGAGACTTAGACTTTGGGGAATCTTACATTTGCTATATTCTGTATAGGCTGCTGTGCCTGAGTTTTCCTGGCACTTAGGAGACAAAGTAAACAATAACTGTTAAAAAAAATTCTAACTGGCCATATTGACTTTTCTGAAATGAAAAAGGAAGAAGAAAAGAAGGAAGTGGGAAAGGAGAATGAAAAAAAGGGGGGGAGGATGAAGAGAAGAGTAAGAAAGAAGAGAAAGAGGAGGAGGAGGAGGAAAAAAACAAAAAGGAAGAACAAGGACAAGAAGAAGAGGAGGAAGAAGAGGTGGTAGTACTAGGCTGATAGCAAGAAACCTCTATGAGTCACAAAAGAGATACCAAGGGTTTTCTAGCACCTCCTTTCCTGCCACCACCTATTTGACTAAATGCAAGTCTAGCAGTTAAACTAACATAAGTGGGAAACTGTCTACCTCATTTAAAACAATTAAATTTTTAAATGACGATTTTATATCTTCCCTGGTACCTTAACAGCAAATCTTAGTTTATAAAATAGGCTAGACTGGGAGAAGAAATCTAGTGCCTTAATTTCCCTATCTCTAAAATGAGGATAATAGGGGTTTTTTGACTAATGAGAATTTATATATTCTTTGTTCTTAGACAGAAAGCAGATTTTATTCTTAAATTCTAATTGGCATACATATGACAGTTCCATTCATGTCAATAAGCATTTATTAAGCTATGTACCATGCCTCAAACTGGGTGCTGGGGATAAAAATTTTAAAATGGGGAAACCAGCCATTGTTTCTAGGGAGCTTATGTTCTATTGGGAGCTACAGCAAGAACATAGATATGTCAATGCAATTAATTTGAGGAGGGAGAAAGCAGTAAAGGCTCATCAGGAATGTCTCCCTTAGGAGGAAGCACCAGAGCAGAGTTCTCAAGGAAGTCTTGTCTTCTTCCACTCTGATTAATTGAACACTTTGTTGATATACCTTTGTTGACATAACAGGATCTTTGTTGACTCTGGCTTTGAAGGAACTCAAAGAAAGCCTGAATAATCCTTTCTCTCCCCTGGGGAAGATGTGGAACAGCTTTATCCAAATGGGCCAGTTTTGCTTTAGGCTAGAGATTTGCATTCCTTTGTGGGACAAAATTGTCCATTCTCAGAATTGAGTGAGGAGTAGGGAGGAAGGAAAGCTAAAACTGAGAGGCTAGACAACTGAGCCATACCTTCAGAACTGACCTTTTCTGGGTGGTTTGGTTGTAACGAGGAGAAAATAAGATGTGAAGTGCCTTAAAGCACAATGTAAATGCTAGTTTTATTATTATTATATTATTACTATAATTATTTTCCTTCAAGTGCTGCAAGTGTCTAGATCAGACAACTCTAGATAGGTCAGCCCTCTTCTTATTAAGGTTCAAAAATTCCTTTGTAAAACAATTTGGCATTCTAGGTCACTTTCTCAGAAAACCAATAAATTAACAGTGAGTTTCCCAGGCTAGTTGACAGAAGTCTATTTAATTCATAAGCTTTAGTGATAATATTAGCTTGAATTTTGAGGGCAGAAGGAAGAGAGGTGATGCCATAGAAAAGAACAACAGATTACCTGGGGTCTCATGGGGGGGGGGTACAAAAAACCCAAAATATTAACTTTGGGTCCTTTTACAAAACTAAAGTGCACCCTCACTTAGAATACTATATGCAGCTTTACTGATCTTAAAGACATTACTGCCGATCTGGGAGCAGAGTGCTTAAAATGCTCTAGGAGCTTGAGAGAGAGGGAGGCAGAGCCAATGAGGAGAGAGGAAAATGTCTAGGATTCCTTGGTCTGAAAGAGGAAGTCTAGGAGGAAGAGGAGGAGAAAGAAGAAGAGGAGGAGGAGGAAGAAAGAAGAAAGAAAAAGGAAGGAGAAGAGGAGGAGGAGGAGGAAGGAGAAGAAAGGAAGGAGGAGGAAGACAGAAGGAAAAAAGGAAGAAGAAAGAAGAGGAAGAGGAGGAGGAGATTAAATACAGAGACTTGTTAAGGCAAATCCAAAACCTTAGAAGTAGAAGGCCCTCCTGAAACTTGAAATAATCAAATTTAGGGCAAATATAAAGAAGTATTACTGAATTACAGAGGTAATAAGTTTTTTATTATTAAGAAGTAGTAAATATAAACTTATTCCAAAAAAGATCAAGAAAATTCATGGTTAATAATTATTAAATGAGTGATTTGGAGAAATCTAGAAAGGTTTAAATAAAATGCAAGCTCCATTAGGCATTTTCATTTTTGTCTTTCAGTCTAGCTAACCTAATCCCAGAGTCTAATCTGGCACAGAATAGTAAGGAGAAGGGAACAACCATTTTCTAAACAGCCTACTATGTGCCTTACACTCTCTGTAAATGATCTCATTTGATCATGTGCTTTTATTAAAACCCCCACTTTACAGTTGAAGAAAGTGAGATATATAGTGCCCTGGGTGACACAGCTAGATTTGAGTTTCCCTAGGGCTGCTAGCAGGCACAAATGGATAGAGAGATGGATCTGGAGTCAAGAAGACTCTTCTTCCTGAGTTCAAATCTGGCTTTAGTTCCTAGCTGTGTGACCCTGGGCAAGTCACCCTGTTTGCCTCAGTTTCCTCATCTGATACTGGCCAACAATGGCAGTATCTTTGTCAAGAAAACCAAAAATAGGTCACAAAGAATTGCCTATGGTGAATTAATCCATATGTATTAACTTCCTGAATCCAATGGGTGCAGGAGAGAGAAGAAGAGAAGATAGATATTATACACTACACTATGCTGCTTCATTGTAGCACTCTTGGCTACTTTATTTTATCCCCATTTTATTGATGAAGAAATTAAGAGTCAGAGAGCTTAATCTATATGTTTAGCTATTAAGAGGTAGGATTTGAACCTATTCTTGGTTCCTGATTGACACTAAACAGCTCCCCCTTTTTTTAAAAAAAAGACAATTGGGGGGACAGCTAGGTGGTACAGTGAATAGAGTGCTGGCCCTGGAGTCAGGAGGACCCTGAGTTCAAATCTGTCTTCAGACACTTAATAATTACCCAGTCATGTGACCTTGAGCAAGTCACTAAACCCCATTGCCTTAAATAAATAAAAAAATTAAAAACAAAAGAGAATTGGAGTTAAGTGGCTTGCCCAGGGCTACATAGATAAGTAAATACCTGAAATCAAATTTGAACTCAGGTCCTTCCTGATTCTGGTGCTCCATCCACTGTATCACCTAGCAGTCTCTCTCTCTTTCTCACACACACACACACACACACACACACACACACACACACACGTGCACACTCATACATTCCCTCATAATCTGACTGCTCTACATTTGGAGTCTTATTGCTCAGCATCCTCCCTACAATATTTAATGCTACAGTCTAGCACCATGAAAATACTGTTGGAATAGGAATTTTAGTTCCATTCCTCCCCCCCCCCCCCCCCCCACTAACTGTGACACCTTGGATAAGTTTTTATCTCCCTAGGCTTTAGTTTTCTCCTCTGAAAAATAAAAGGGATTGGACTAGTTTTTCAAGGGTTTCTCCAGCTTTGAAATTTCATTGAATTCCATTTCTCATTTTAGTATTCCTTTTTAAGAGGCTTGATCTTCCTAAATCCATCAGTTTCTCCAGGGACTATAGCCCCTAAACATTTTCTCATTTTGTCAATCTGATTTTGAAGCTATAAATATATCCCAATATTCCCAATATTGGGGAAAAATAAACAACAGTTCCAATGGAAGATTATGTGAAACATTGCAAAAGTTCTAAAAAGAATTGGTGATAAATTTGCCAAAGGGTTGCTTAGTTACTCTTACCTGGAGATAGAACCAGTGAAGGAAAACGTTGGAGTGGTTGAAGGAGGTTAAAACCAATGATATAAAAAATGGATGAAGTCCTTCCTTCTCTTTTTTTAATTAAATTTTTATTTTTTATTTTTATTTTTTTCCTTTTCTTTTCCAAGGGGAATGCTTAGAAGAGCAATACACTGGGGGGAAACCCAATTAAAACTTGGCTCTTCTCAGTGGTATTCCTCTCTGACAATATCTCCAGAGAGCTCTGCACCTCCTCACTGCCTTCTTTGACAGCCCCATTTGGCCCCAGGAATCTTTCAGTCAAGGCTCATATGGCTAAATCTGGGAAAAGGCTGTGAAACTTTCAGATCTTATACTTACATTTATAAAAAGATTAATTGCTTTCCCCCCAAATCCTTCTGTAAGAAGTTAAGATTAAAAAGTTGAAAATAAGGAATAATTCCTTAAAAGGAAGCTATCTGGTTATCCTGTTCAGGGATCCAAAAACGGTCTGAACAAGGTGACTCTTAAAGGAAGGGTTGGGGGAGGACCTTTGTGGTCCCTTGTAGCTGTATTCCTATGCATCTGTCTTGATGACTGGGTCCCCTAGAGATTTTTGCCAGACTAATTAGTACACAGTCAGCTCTTTCCTTATAGATTTGTTATTAGGCTGTTAGGCCCTTATAGATTTGTATTCCCTCCTTAAAATTTTTGAGCTATTTTAAATTTTTCCATCTTCAACTGAGGGGAACTTTACTTTTGGCAAGTGATTTCACCTCCCTGGGCCTCAGTTTCCCTACCTTAAAAAAAGAGACTTGAACTGAATTTTTTCTAAGGTCACTTTCACCTCTAACATCCTATGATTCTCTAATAGGCCAGTAGCTGAGTCAGAAGGGGCATTAGGATCATAGATTCTCTTTCCTCTTCTAAATGAAATTTAAACCTTTAGAGGGGCTTGAGGGAAGAATACAAAACCTTTTGAGACATTTGGATGGCTTGAAAAGACTCCCTCCTCCTCCCCCACCCCACCAAAAGCCAACATACCTTTAGGACTTCAGAACTTGGGATGCTTCATGTGAAGTCATTAATATGCAAAAAATGCCTTCATAAATACTTGATACTGAACACAGTAGGGAATCACTTCATTTGAAAGAGGAAATGGGAGCTTGGAGTTGAAACATGTCTGCTTGTCTTTATTTTTTTTTATTGCTCTTTTCATCTCCACATTTCCCCTTGTAGTTTCACTCTCCCCCTTGTCCCTCATAGCTGCTCAGTCCCCCCCCCCCATATCTATCATCTCCTGGGCTGTGGTTGATTTTAGTTGCTAGATTCATGGCTACTTCACTGGCAGATGACCATCCTCCATGGTCACTATGCTAACAATTTGTTATCCTTTCTTTGGATGAGGATCCAACACTTTGTTGCCATCTGTGAAAGTGCAGAGATGGTGTCTTAAAAACACCCCAAAATGTCTTTCTCTTCTCCCTCCCGCCCCCAGCAATCAATAGGGGGCATTTTGAAATGGGTCATGTTCCCAGAAAGTCAATGCCCCTATCTTATCCTGACCTCAGGAAGCTTTCTGAAATCAAGTTCTGCGGACTCTCAATAAAAAGTGACTGGTAATACTAAACTATGCCCTCATCCTCCCCTTCCTCTTCTTCCCCTGCTCTGTCTTCCATGGCTAAACTAAAAAAAAATTTTTTTTCATAGCTAAAATCTTATTTAATGCCAGTTCTTAAATAAAAGAAAAATGTGATTGAAAGGGAAGGAGGAAAAAAAATAACAACAAAAAGAAACTGCTGATGCTGATGAAGATCGATTTGGCATGGTAGCTGCTGCCTGAATAAAAGGATGGACATGTCAGTGAGATTCACCAGACAAGAGACTGGAGGCATCTCCTTGAATATCTGCCAGTGGCATATCAGGGTACTGTAAACTAAAGTCTGCTAAGCATGAAGCCTAGCCCCCAAATTGATCCCAGATGCTTTAAATGGTAAACATTAAATTAGCCATTTACATCAAGTAAGGATAAGGAAGTGGTTAGTATGGAGGTCTGTGAATATATCATGGCAGAGAGAAAAGAATGATAGATTTGGAGTCAAAAGACCTGGGTTTGAACATTGGCTTGTGTACTAATTTACTTACCTGGGTGACATTGGATAAGTCCCTTAATATTTCTGTTCTTAGAAAAATGAAGAGATTGGATTAAATGGACTCTAAAATCTCTTCCAGTACCAAATCCAACAAAATTTAACTGGGAGGGGAGTTGTGGTTTGGACCCATGTTAGGAAGGTTACTCTCTGACAATTCAGTTATCAATATGGTCAGTGTCTGGCTGCTTCAGTCATCATACCTTTCCTAATAAGGAGATGGTAATCTTTATGGAGGTTTCTCTCCAAAAAGGATTCCCTCAGTAATTATTAAAAAAAAAAGTCAGTGAAATAATCTAAGATGTAGGCTACACTGCAGAATCAAATTGTATTTATGGACCTTCAACTGGGGTCTTAGAAGGTAAAGAGAAAATTTAAAGCTTTGAAAAAATATCACTATGGAAAGATGTCCAAAATCATATGATCATAGATTTAGGGTAGGAAAAGACTTTCATTGGAATATATTCTAACCATCTCATTTATAGATGAGGTAAGTTGAGGCACAAGTAATTTGTCCAAGATCATTGATTAGTGACAAAGGCAGGATCTATAACTTTGTTTTCTGATTTAAAATTGAATATTCTTTTTAACTATATGACACTGCCAAGATGGTGGGAGATGGTACAGAACAAAGGATAGTGTGTTGGATCTGAAATTAGAGCACCTGGATTCTGCCACTTATGACCTGTAAGACCTGTAAGTTCCTTGGGCCTCAGTTTCTTCATCTGTAAAATGAGGGAAGTTGGGTTTAATGACCTCTGAGGCATCATTTTCAGCTCTAGGTCTATATTCTTGTGATTACTCATGGGTCACCATAGGGATACCAGGAGAAAGTCCAGACTGGTATTTTAGGAGACTTGGATAAGCAAATCCCCTCTGTGACTAATATAACACAGTGAACTAACATTTGTCTTGCTGTTGTTTCTACCATGGTTGCTTATTTATTACTTTGTTCCTGCCTAAGAGGAGGTTCTTGCTTTTCCTATTATACCTGTTTGCTGCAGATATTCAATAATTGAACAGAATTCTAATTTAGCCCCTTTCTAGAGAATAATCCTGTTAATTATCACCCCCCCCATCTCAAAATGTAATTTGTGGTCTCCAGGATTCTCTTGAAGGTAAGGATACATTCATTTCATATGTTTCTCATTCTTTATTTCTATCCAATTACAGATTGATTAAGGTCACTGAGGACTAAAGTTACTCTGAAAATTCTCCTGGGGAGATTTTACTTTTTGCCTGGGGATTGCATCCATGTGTTTGTGTAGCCCTTTAACTTTTGACTAGATCTGTAATTACATCTATGGGGAGAACTCCTGGTTTGAAAATTCCCTCCATCAATACAGACTGGCAACTCAACTACCTTTTGTAGACTTGGAGTTGTTTATAGCAATGAGGGATTAAGCAAATTTCCCTTGGTTTCACAAATGGAACAGGTTAGAGGAGAACTTAAACCCAGGTCTTTTTGATGCCACAGCTGATTCTCTTCTATTATTCCATAAAGAGTTTTCCAGTCTTTTAATGGGGAATACAAATCAAGACTACATTTTCAATTCTACTATTGACTTACAGTGTGATGCTATGTTGGCTGAAATGTTTCTAGATGTATGAATTTACTGTTGATGGGAAACTGCTGGCTTGACAACTCTGGTAATTTATAGTCTTAGGGAGTTGCCTGGGCAGCTTGGTGGTCCAGTGGACCTGGAGTCTGAAAGACTTGAGTTCAAGTCTAGCCCCAGATACTTTAACCTCTGTCTGTCTCAGTTTCCTCGCTTTTAATAGTATTTTCCTCTCAGGTTATTGTGAGGATCATTTGTAAAGCCCTTCTCCCAATGGTATCATTTGATAATTGTTTGTTCTCACCTTTTTCCCTTCCCAAGGGGTTACATGACTTGCCTGTGGTCACAAAGATTAGTATTTGTTAAATTCAAGATTTGAATCTAGGTCTTCCTGGCTCCAAGGAGGAGGCTGTCTCTTCACTCAATTATATTTAAATGGTTAAATAGAATACTCTTATTATAGTGTCACTTTATGTTATTTGTGCTTATATTAGCTCTCTTGATATGATGTGGCCTTTTTGTTATTCACATGGTCTGTGGTGAATTTAGAATGGTTTTAGATATAGTCTCTGAGGTGCTATAAGGTATTTGGATTTTGATAACCAAAGAAAAATGTATTAATTTTATATTTCCCTTTGTCACAGTCTCCTTCAAAGAGTCTCTAGATACTCACTTATAAAGGACAGCTTCAAGGTAGGCATTTTTAAAAGATGGAAATATTGTTCCTATGATAATTCCTTTCTTTATATGAAAATTTCTACTTTATTTTGTCTTATGCTAGCAGCAATCACCCTAGAACCTGCAGACCAGGGGACAGCTGAAGTAATAGTAGGTATCTTTCTTTGACCTTAAGGCAATCCCATATGTCTTTTTTAACAACTACAAATACGACAATGACAATAAACTTTCAGAAGCAGCAGAGACAAGAAAATGGGGGAGAAGAGGGAAAGGACTAAGGAGGCATGTGATCTCAGATGATAGCAAAACTGAATAGGGAGAGTTGAAAGTCAAGTTTTCATTTTATTCCTTTTCCAGTTTCACAGCTCTTGAATTCGTCTGGTTTGTACTACAGGGAACATTTAAATATAATCACACCACGTATCTTCCAGTGGTAGAACAAGTTTATAAAAATTGGTAAATATATAATTCTAGAGCCATGGGAAAATGGGTACTCATATTCTTTATGGAGCAGTAAATGAATCTTCTAGCCATTCTGGAGAAACTTGGAACCATGTAAGAGAAGTGATTTTACTGTTCATACTCTTGGATGAAGAGATACCATTGTGTTCCAAGCAGGGCAAATATAGAGGGAAAGGTCTTCTATATGCCAAATATATGTCTGGCAGTCCTTTTGGTCACAGTAAAAAAATGAAAACAAGGCATCACTTGGGGAATGGTTAAGCAAATTGTGTTATATGAATGTAACAGATTATTATGATAAAAGAAATTATGAATAAAAAATTTCAGAGAAACTTGGGAAGACTTACTTGAACAGATCCAGAGCCAAGTAAGCAAGATCATATGGCCATGATAATGTAAAAAAAAATAACTCTAAGAAACCTCAAAAATTCAATAACAAATCTTATTCCACAGCATAATAGGATCATAAATTTTGGAAGGAACTCTAAAAGTCATTTTCAGAGAGGTAACCCCTTTACTTTATCAATAAGGAAATTGAGATTTGCAGAGGTTAGATTGCCTACTCCCTATCACAAGGCAGTAAATAGAAGAGCTAGGATTTGAACCTAGATCTACTGACTGTATCATGAATTACACTGTATCTTGCTGACTGACAATAGATCTTTTTTTTTTAATCTCAGTAAATTGATGGTGGACTGTGTGTACAGAAAGAGGTATATATTTGCCAGACATCAATGTGTCCTCTTATTTTTCACTTCTTGGATATAAGGAAAGATAACACAGAGGACAGCACTCTGGACTTGGAGTCAGGGAGACCTTAGTTCAAATTTAACCTTATATATTTCCTTAGCTGTGTGTGACCTTGGATAACCTCTCCCAGACTCAGTTTCTTTATCTGTAAAATGGGGATAGTTATAGTACCTAGCCTTTCAAGAGTTGTTGTGAGGATCAAGTAAGATCATATTTGTAAAGTGCTTTGCAAATCTTAAAGTTCTTTATAAATGCTCACTGTTATCATCATCATCATCATCATCATCATCATCATATGGGGAAATAACCATAATATTAAAAGATAAAAACATAGTAATCCCAAAACATAAAAGATTCAAAAAATCCAGTCATATCCTTGCTTAGAAATAAATTTCCAGACAAATTCTATTCTGTTTTTTTCATGGTCATCTTTTGTGGGTTTTTCCTTCACTTTCCATTTTTATTTCTGTTTCCCACCTAAGGGCAATGACCAATTAGTCTGTAAAAGACTATTAAGTTTTACCTTAGAGTGGTTAAATGTTTAGTGTTTATTGTATATTGTCTTTCTATCTATCCTTATTCATTTACCTTGCTTGCATTTGGCAAGTGGGAAAATTGTCTATTCAGCTTATTTCTGTCCTGGAAAAAAACAACAACCCTGAAATCATTGGATTTTGAAGGGACCTTAATGAATATCTCCTTATACAATCCATGAACTTGGTTTAAAAATATTGATGGCAGTATCTCAGTATAATTTATTTCTTTGCTAATACTATATTTTTATGTTATTCATTTAAAAATATTATTCTGAACAGAAGTATGTGAGCTTCATCAGATTTCCAAAGGAACCCATTTTACAAAAAAAAAATTAAGAAGTCCTGCTTTAGCTCACACTACCCCATCATTTTATAAATGAGTACTGAGAAGGCTGGAGAAGTGAGGAGACTCCCCTAATATCATTCATTTAATGGAAGAGGATAGGACTAGAATCCACAACCCCACACTTCTCTTCCCTCTGGCTGTTAAACTAAGGATAGATCTGAGCACTTGTGGGCTTACCATTGTCCTCTCTCACACTTGGAAAGTAAGGTCAATAATCATACCTTTTCTGCTGGCTCTGGCGTCAAGGATGAGGTTTCACAGGTCTTCACGTGAAGACTAGTTTCTGAATGAATAGTTTCTTCAAGGAAAAGCAGAGAGAAAAATATCAGGAATTTCAGCTATACCTTTCCCCTGATTTATTTATATATATGTTTCTATTTACATACACACACACACACACACACACACATACACACACACCCCTACACATGAGACAGTGCATCCTAGGTCTAGAACTAGAAGGAATTATCAGAATTCATATATATATATGTACATATATATATATATATTATGCAGATGAAAAAACTGAGAGCCAGGTTAAGTGACCTGTCTAAGTTCATACAGGTAGTAAACATCAGAGAAGGGATTTGAATTTGGGTCATTTGCCTCCAGAACCAGTATCTGTTGTTCTATTCTACCCCATCCACCTTCTCCATATATATATATATATTTCACATATTCAAAACATTTCTACATAGCCGCATTCTAAAAACTGTTTATATTAAAGTGATGCTGAATCTTAGACTATGTTAAGTATTTTTCTTGCTTCTGTTGCTTATTATAGAGATAAAATGGAATTCTTTATACGACCAAAATTCAGAGAAAGGAAAATGAAAGAGAAAGATGTTGATGGGGGAAATTGCTGATGCTGGTAAAATATAAATGTTGTCTGATGGTAGCTCAATCCTGCAGGAAATCCTCTAGACAGAGAATAGAAATCTTTTCTTTTTTATCTGTTGGGGGAGATCTGATGTTTCATTGTGACATAGTGATAAACATGGATGCCAGCAAAGGTCATGTTCTGGTAGGGTCCATCAATCTTGAAACTTTCTAAGTACAAGCAGGTGGTAAATGGCAGAATATCTGTTGTCTAAGCACTGTCTTGACTAAATTTGAAGAGGTTCAGTTCAACTCAACAGACATTTATTAACCCCTGATATATATATAGACTGTTCTATGCTGCTGGGGATGCAAAGCCAAAGGAAAATACTCATTTGTTTCTATAGATATTATATTTAGGGATTCAGAGTGGACACCTGGACAATGAAGCATTATAAAAAAATAACAGTAAGCTTCTCTGATAAAGATCTTATTTCTCAAATATATATAGGGAGTTGAGTCAAATTAATAAAAATAAAGGTCATTCTCCAATTGATATACAGTTAAAATATATAAACAGGCAGTTTTCAGAAGAAATCAAAACTTTCCATCACCATATGAAAAAAAATGCTGTAATTCACAATTAGGAAAATGCAAATTAAAACAATTCTGAGTTATCACCTCACACCTGTAAGAAATCACATTAAAGGGGAAAAATGGTACTTTAATAATCTTCTAATGGAATTATAAATTGGTCCAATCATTGTGGACAATTTGGACATTGTGGACAATTTGGAACTATGCCCAAAAGGCTATAAAACTGCTCATTCTTTTGACTCAGCAACAAGACTATTAAGTCTGTATCCTAAAGAGATCAAAGAAAAAGGGGGGAAAATCTACATGTACAAAAATATTCATAGCAACTCTTTTTGTGGTGGTGGTAAAGAATTAGAAATGGAGGAGATGCTCATCCATTAGGGAATGGTAGAACAAGTTGGGACATATGGTTGTTATGGAATACTATTGTGTTATAAGAAATTACTAGGAGGGTGATTTCTGAAAAAGCATGACAAGACCTATAAGAACTAGTGCAAAGTGAACTGAAGACCCTGGAGATCATTGTGCACAATAACAATGATACTGTATGATGATCAATTATGAAAGACTTGGTTACCCTGAGTAATCCAATGATCCAAGAAAATTCCAAAGGTTCATGATGAAAAAAATGTTAACCATTTCTACATAGAGAAGTGATGAACTGGGTATGCAAGTTAAAGTATATAATTTTTTTGCTTTATTGATTTATAATTATTTTCTTGTGTTTGGGGAGAGCAATATGAATAGCATGGATATGTTTTTGCATGCTTTTACATGTATAATCAATATCATTTTGCTGCCTTTTTAGCAGGTGAGGGAAGGATGGGAGGAAGAAAGAATTTGGAACTCAAAATTTATTTATTTTGAATTTTACAATTTTTCCCCTAATCTTGATTCCCTTCCTCTACCCCCCCCCCCACAGAAAGCAGTCTGATAGTCTTTACAGTGATCAGAATTGAATGTGTTGAGAGAGAAATCATAACCTTAAGGAAAAAGCCAAATACAAAGAGATAGCAAGATTACATAATAAGATAATTTTTTTTAAATTAAAGTTAATAGTCTGGTCTTTGTTCAAATTCTACAATTCTTTCCCTGAATACAGATAGTATTCTCCATCGCAGATACCCCAAGATTGTCCCTGATTGTTGCACTGATGAAATGAGCAAATCCATTAAGATTGATCATCAACCCCATGTTTCTGTTATGAAATATAATATTCTTCTGGTTCTGCTCATCTTACTCAGCATCAGTTCATGTGAATCCTTCCAGGTTTCTCTGAATTCCCATCCCTCCCGGTTTCTAAGAGAACAATAGTGTTCCATAACATACATATACCACAATTTGCTAAGCCATTCCCCAATTGAAGGACATTTACTTGATTTCCAATTCTTTACCACCTCAAACAGGGCTGCTATGAATAATTTTGTACAAGTGATATTTTTGCCCTTTTTCATCATCTCTTCAGGGTACATAGTAGACCCAGTAGTGGCATTGCTGGATCAAAGGTATGCACATTTTTATTGCCCTTTGAGGGTAATTCCATATTGCTCTTCAGAAAGGTTGGATGAGGAACTCAAAATTTAAAAAGAAAAAACATCAAAAACAAATGATTTTTTAAAGGAGAGAAAATAGATATAGAATTTATTCAGTTGAGCAGAATTAACCTCTGCATCCATATCTGACAATGTTTGGTCAGAAAGGTATGTTAACTTGAATGGCATTGGAAATTCTGACCAGCCAGAGAAATGTGATGTTGACTGAGCCTTTCATGCCCAAGGAGACCAGAAGTCATCTCAAGTGCTCAAGCCCCAGTCACTTGGATTAAGTTTTGAAGACAATTTCTCCCCTTTAAAGAGAAACTGGACCAATATACATGATCTAAATATTGTTCCTACTACAAGATATAATTGATAAGATCTGAAAATTGATTGTATGTGGATAGGGTTAGGAAGAGGTCAAAGTCAAAGATGACTTTCATATTATAAAAATGGGTGACCAGGATAATGGTGGTACCCTTAACAGAAGTACAGAAACTTGGAAGAAGGGTGAATTTATGAAGGAAAAGACATTGAGTTCCATTTGGACATTCTAAGTTTGAGATGTGGGTTAGTTATTCAGAGAAGATAATCCCTGAATTTTTTAGAGGGGGAAAGAGTCACAGCAATGACCAAGTCTGTGTAACAAAGCAAGGAGGAATTATAGTAGAGGATAGATTCCTTAAGGGGCAGGCAGGATTGTTTTAATTTTTTTTCATATGTATTCTACTATAGTGCTTAACTTAATGATTGCTTAAATCAATGCCTGTTGCACAGTTTACATTGGTGGAGAGTAACCATGCTAATGAAACCAAGACTCCCTAAATTATAAAAGGAGACTGATGGGGATATGGATAAGAGTAAGGCCCTAAGATTTCATTCATTTTCTTTTTCTTGTAAAATAGTACTTTTTTATTCTTTTTTAAATAAATTTTTATTAAAGCTATTATTTGAGTTTTACAATTTTCCCCCCAATCTTACTCCCCCCCCCCCCCGGAAAGCAATCTGTCAGTCTTTACTTTGTTTCCATGTTGTACCTTGATCCAAATTGGGTGTGATGAAAGAGAAATCATATCCTTAGAGAAGAGACAAGAATTCTAAGAGGTAACAAGATCAGACAATAAGATATCTGTTTTTTTTTTCTAAATTAAAGGGAATAGTCCTTGAACTTTGTTCAAACTCCACAGCTCCTTAACTGGATACAGATGGCACTCTCCTTTGCAGACAGCCCCAAATTGCTCCCAATTGTTTCACTGATGGAATGAGCAAGTCCTTCAAGGTTGATCATCACTCCCATGTTGCTTTTAGGGTGTACAGTGTTTTTCTGGTTCTGCTCATCTTGCTCAGCGTCAGCTCATGCAAATCCCTCCAGGCTTCCCTGAATTCCCATCCCTCCTGGTTTCTAATAGAACAATAGTGTTCCATGACATACATATACCACAGTTTGCTAAGCCATTCCCCAATTGAAGGACATTTACTTGATTTTCAATTCTTTGCCACCACAAACAGGGCTGCTATAAATAAAAAAATAGTACGAAAAATATCTGGACCAACAGATAAGGATATATCAATTTGCTTAGGAAATGGACACAACTAAAGAAATGCTCTTGGCTTGCTTCATGTAAGTCTTGTCATTATATCTATTTATATCCTTCTATCACTGCTCATCTCTGAAGATGAGGTCATTGACAGTGATTATGATCTGTGTCCCCTCAAGTGGCTGAAAAAAAACCCAATGTCTTTCTCATTAATGATCTTTCCCACATTTTGTACTTGTGAACATTCTCCCTTTGAGTTATACCCCAGTGGTTCACTGGAGGGCCTCTCATTTCTTGGATCACTCTAAACCTGGAATATTGATTGATCTAAAGTCTTGACTTTGGAATGGTTTCTCCATTACTTGTTCCTCATGGTTTGATCCATTACTTTTGTTGTCTTCCAGCTGCCAATATTATGGGACCAAAGGGTTTATGAGGGAAAAGACATTGAGTTCCATTTGGACATTCTAAGTTTGAGATGTGGGTTAATCATTCAAGAGAAGATAATCCATTTAGAGTTGGAAAAGTTTATCTAGTCTACCCCTCTTCACCTTACAGATGAGAAAATGAGGACAACTGACCACAGGCTGTTTGAAATGGCTTCAGTACATCTTGAAAACTTTTCTTGCTTCCTTTTTTTATTGGTAATTACCCCATTTTATCTTGCCATTCAATAGTTACTTGGCCATGGTTCATTCTTCAGACAGATTCTGCCTGCAGACTTGTGTCCCTTCTCTGTTGCTTGGAAGGCCTCTCTGGTAGATTTGACATAAAACTTATGAATTCTAATAAATGGGGGAAATGCTTGTGTTAACAGGCAGAAGGATTCTATCACCCAAGGTTCAAGAAATGTAAACACACTTTAGACACAAGGCTGAAAAATCACTTAGGACTTCGACATCTCTTGGCTATGTGACCCTGGCAGTTCACTAAAGGTCTAAGTTGTCAGAGAGGAGAGACTCTTAACTGAAACCACATTCCTTAGAGATAAAGCAATGGACTGGTCAAACATCCTCCTCTGAACAGCAGGGCAATCTCTAACACTATTATCAAGGCCAAAGAAACTAACTACATTTGCCAATTCACTGGGGCAGGGCCTCTGGAGGCAGGGCCCATTCTTTTGTGAGGTATAGGGGTGGATGTGCATGTTCACAGATTAGGAATTGGATGACATGGAGCTATGCCTAAAAATAGGAGAAGCCCTGCCTTTTGGTGGTGAGCATTCCTATTGCTCAAGAGATAAACTGTGAACCCACTCTGTAACTGGCTGCCCACCATCTCATCTATGAAGGCAGACGCACAGGCCCTAGCATTAATTGGGCCGCAAGCTTTTAGCTCAGAGATAGCATTCTTGCTCGATAATCTGTCAGCTTCAGTGATGACCCTTGTTAGAATCTCATCCCAAACCTCCCTTTTCTTCTTTTTCCAGAGCATGGAATCCTTCATCAAACACTCAAAACTTGAAAAGCAGGATAGAAGAAGAGATTAGTAGTTCAGAAGACAGATCCTTAAATGTCCTGTAATCCAAATACTCCACCAACCATGCTTAACTCCCAAGTGTGGTTTCTATTAAAAAAGAAGCTTAACCAAATTTCATTCTTAATTTTTCTCTTTCTTTTATGTTTGCTCTCTTCCCAGGATGGGACAACTCCCCTTCCCCACCACCCTTTAAGCTCAATAGGTTTGTCAATATGAAGATGTAGCACCAAGGGGTCTACTTATCAGGTGAGGTAAGATATCTGACTCCTTCCCAGATCTTTGTCAGGGTCTGGGAAAGAATGCTCAGACAGTCAGGCTCCAAAGTTATAACAGTGGGTGGCAAGGACCAGAGTCACAAACTTTCACAGAAACCTCTTAACAAAGGTTCAAGGGCATCCTGTTTCCAAAGTCCCAGGTCCCCAAGTTTTACCCTATAAGAAACAGGAGCATCCACTGTAGAACAAACTACACTAAGGTCATTGTTGGCAATGACTGCCTCTACCTCTTTCTCATTCTTGTACTAGACTTCTCAATAGTGATCAATAGGGGCAGCTAGGTGGTGCAGTGGATAGAGCACTGGCCCTGGAGTCAGGAGTACCTTAGTTCAAATCCAGCCTGAGACAGTTACTAATTACCTAGCTGTGTGTCCTTGTGCCAGCCACTTAACCCCATTGCCTTGCAAAAAAACAAAAACAAAATAGTGATCAATAATAGAATCAAGTCAGAGGAAACAACCTATGGAAGAAACAATAGATCCTGACCTTTCTTTTTGTTTTCTTTTTCTTTTTTTTGTAAATTCAAATATCACTCTGGTCTTTTTTTTTTAAGTGGATTTATTCCTTTGGTTTCTTTTGTCAAACATGAAAAGGGGAAAATTGCAAATGCAGATAATTTTAAAAAGTTCTTTCCAGTGAAAAGTTAACCATAAAAGGAAGGGCAACCATCATCCATGTGCATAGCCTCTCTGGGCTTTCCTCAAGAGGAAGCCTTCTAAAAATACTTTATTTTATATGCTGTGACTCAAGAAGCCAATGACCTATAGAGTGTTTGTCCTGTAACAATAAATCTCAAGTCTCTGCTTATTTAGCCCAGGAGACCAAGACCCAAGATAGCCATTTTATAAACTAGTCATTATCAAATTTTTGGGACAAGATTTAAGATCCTGCCTACATTAGGCATTTTCACTTGGAAACTTTGTTGATAGGGAGGGGAGGATGGGGGCTCTATGTAAATAGTTCTTAGACCTGAAAAAAGTCTCAGGGCCAGATTCAAGCCCTAGGGAATTCTATCAAAGGATCTCAAAGGAACCATCCAAAAGAGATCAGTCAGCCTGAATTTAAATATGGCAATGCCTAGTAAATCTGAGGGAGATACTTTTTTCTTTCAAATTGAAATAAAACATCTTTTTACTCAACTTCTGTTTTCTTAGACTATAGCAAACCCAGTCTCAAGGGTTTCACCATGTCTTGGGAACAAGAGCTTTCCTTAAAAGTTAATAAATTATTTTTTATAGCAACATTCGAATGTAAATGACCCATTACCAAGCTTGAATTGGAAGAAGGCAAGCTTATTAATGGAGTTTCTAATGAGTTGGGGGAGTAACAGAACATAAAACACAGAAGAAACCTTCTAATCCAGCTGATATGATTAGAGAAGTAGAGACCAGTTGTGTTAACCTGGGTAAGAATTGCCCAAAGAGACTGAGAGTGAATCAGCACAAATAGCCAGCTAGAATGATTTGGGGTCTCCAACAGTTTGCTGCAAATGTAGGAGGCAATGTAAGCTTAGAGGATCCCAGACATCCTGGTCTATGTTCTTTGGATACAATCATTATGAACTGGACCCCATGAATTTTTCCATTGAATTAGTTATGAGACCCAAGAGCATAGATTCATTTTCAAATGAGGAATTGTAGAACACATAATTCACATAAAGCAAAGCAAAAACTTTTAGAAGCATGGAGAATTGCAAAAAAAAAAAAAATGGGGGGAGAAAAAGGAAGAAAAAATGAATACACCCTTGAGGAAGGAAACAAATGACTGAAGAGTAAATCTAGGAGGTAGTATTAGCCAGTGTAGTCATAATAGAATGAAAAAAAAAACACTCAGGGTATTTCTGCATATTTGGGATTGTATACTAAATTGCATGTGTAAGGTTAATAATTTCTAGGGATATATGGGACTTAGTGCTTTGCGATGATGCAATCATTATATTGACCACCAAGCAGAATTTCTATCTTCCCCTTCTAGTTTCTAGCTGACATAATATTACTCTAGGATTTTCCATGAAGGATAGGGAAGGGATATAATCCCCTATATTATCAGCATGGTGAATTATGTCCACTTGGCTCTGGAGCAGGGATTTGGCAAAGGAGCTGGAGCATAGGCTTCTGGTTGCTTCTCTACTTTGTATATGTGGGGTATTTGGTTTTACTATAGGCAAATGAATATTGATCTTAAGAAGGATTTATCTAGTTGAGGAATCTTCACGAATTCCTGAACCTCTAGTTAGTGCTGTCTACACAGTGGAAGGTGTCCTTTATCTACTATAGTGCTTCCAGGTGAAGGTAAACATTAGCAAGCCAGGTTAAGCCCAAACTCTGATTTGACTTGCTGAAGAAATGGACTGGGAAGGAAATATTTAGACAGTGCAGAGTTGAGGTGAAATGTAACATATCCATTGAAAAGTCCTTCAAACTATTTCATGTTTAGATGTTGAAGTCTCAATTGCTGAGAAGTATAACAGCAGGTATGTTGGGCTGCAGCTCCACGTTTTAAGCTTTTGTCAATATATGTCTATGAATCCTTGTGTTAAGTCTTTCTTTAGTGTAAAAGCTGGGGTATCTGATATTTTTTTTGCAAGGCAGTGGGATTAAATGACTTGCCCAAGGTCACACAGCTAACTCAGGTCCTCCCGACTCCAGGGCTTTATCCATTGCACAACCTAGCTGCCCCAGGGATATTCAATTTTTTAGCTCTTCTGGGCTGCATCACCCAACAAAAACTTGTCAAGGATCGTGTACAAAATTTAATATTTATTTTTCACAATGGTTTTTTACGTTGTAAAGGAAATAAATAACTATCCCAAAGGTATAAAATACCTTTCTCTTCTCCCTTTTAGAAAATCTTAGACATGAAACAAGCCTAGATTTTAAGTAATTTTCTCCATTCTCTATAGGTTAGGGGTATTAAAAAAACAAAGGAGGGAAGGAGTTAGTGACCAAACTCCCTCAAGATTTAATCTGGTCTCTGTGTGCATAGGTACAGTTTCTAGAGGAGCCTCTTAATGTAGAACATGTGGTCACCTGAGAGAGGCAACTGAAGAGAAAGCAAATTTCAAACACCATCTATTTTTCCTGTTCTTATTCATCTGATGCTGAATGGAACTGGAAGAAGTTGTAGAACCATGATTTACTATAAATGTATGTTACCAAATTTTAATTCAACCTTTCTTTGTATCCTTAGTTAGCACAGTACCTTAATAAATGCTTCTTGAAAAAAATTTATAATAATTCTTTTTATATTGGCAAAGAATTAGAAATTAATGGGATGCCCATCAATTGGGAAATGGTTGAACAAATTGTGGTATGTGAATTTTTGAACATTATATTCTATAAGAAATCATACTTGATAGGACTTCAGAAAAGCCTGGAAAGATTAGCATGAATTGATTATGTATGAAATGAGCAGAATCAGAAGAACACACAGTACACACTAACAACAACATGGAATCATGATCAGCTATGATGGACTTGTTCATTTCAATAATATAATAATCAAAGACAATTCTAAAAGACTTGTGATGGAAAATACCATCCCTATCCAGAGAAGGAGCTGTGAAATTTAAATGAAGACCAAAACTTAGTATCTTCAATTTTTAAAAGTTGTTTTATGTATTATATCATTTTTTCTATCTAATTTCTTTTGTTCTGTTTGGATGATTCTTCTTTCACAACATGATCAATATGGATATATGTTTAGCATGGCTATAAATGTAGAGCCTGTATTAGGAGGGAAGGGAGGGGGAAAAATGTAAAACTTAAAACCTTGCAAGAAATGATTGGCAAAAACTACTATTGCATATAATTGGAAAAGCAAATAAAACATTTAAATTAAAAGAAGAATGTTTGTTTATTGACTTGCTCACTATTCCTTGATGAGGGTATTAGTAGGGAATGAACATTGACCTTTCTTTTTTTTTTTTTTTTTTTTTTTTTTTTTTAGGTTTTTGCAAGGCAATGGGGCTAAGTGGTTTACCCAAGGCCACACAGCTAGGTAATTATTAAGTGTCTGAGGTCGCATTTGAACTCAGGTACCCCTGACTCCAGGGCTGGTGCTCTATCCACTGTACCACCTAGAGGCCCTGAATATTGACTTTTACATTCAGAATTCAACAGTGGGTCACATCTATTTCACAAGTGACTAAAAGAAAATATAAGATCCCATTGTGTTTACTGTTTGTTGATTATGAAAAAGTATTAGATTTATAAGGATGAAACTCTGCCCTAACAGGCTTTTTTCCAACATATCTCACAGTCATACCTCAAAATCATATAAAATTTCTTAAAAAGTTAAATAACCATAATAATAACCCTGTTAAATGAATCTCTTATCATAAACATTGGATAAGACATAAAATAGGGAGAGGTATGCTTGCCAGAGGTATTCACCACTGTAGAGTTCAAGTGGAGGAGGGAATCTCTTTGAATGGTGAAATCCTTTGGCTGCTCCTATCTGTAGATAATATTGTATTGGTTGTACCAAGAGACTCCCAGAAGAGATCTGTAACCTTCATCAGAGTTTGACTTAAACTTACATAGAGGAAAAGTGGATGAAGAATTATCTATTGCTCAGATTACATCATGATTTGACTAGACAACTTCTAGAACAAAAGAATCAATAATCAGACTTATGGATAATTAATACATATGGGCAGTGATATGGGTACCTAATTGAACAAGAGAAATAGAACCAGGGGAAACAATTTATACAATAACAACATAGAAAAGTCACCACCTTTGAAAGACTTAAAAACTTTGATCAATTCAGTAATCAACAATATTGCTAGAAAACTGATGTTGAAATATTATGAAAAATTACCCATTCTCATTTCTTTCAGTGAGATGCAGTGAGACAAGCATTTTTGGGACATGGCAAAGGCAGGGATTTGTTTAACTTGTCTATATTTTTTACATTTTTTTTCCCTTTTACTCCAATGAGGGTGGGGTATAAAGGAAAAAAAAAACACTTGTTAAATGAAAATTAAATATAAAAAAGTTCTGAGAAATGAGTTAGTTTGTAAATAACACATATGTAGGTTTTCTGAGGGGAATCTTACCTTTCCTGATATGCTGATCACTTGAGTACCCTTCATGAAGATTGATACTTGAATCTATGGGTTGATTTGCTAAAAAGAAAATAGAGGAGATTAAATGATAATATCAATACAGATTGAGAAAGTTGTCATAAACACACAAAAGGACTGAACAGATTATTATTTCTTAATAATAAACATTAATACATGAATATAACAGAACTACGGTACTATTTAGAAATGGTTGTAGGGATGGTTCAGACAAATCTGGGAAGTGTTGAATGAAGTGAACAACATTGCAAAATGAATACCTTTGAAAGACTTAAAAACTTTGATGTGATAACAAATTTTCATTCCAGAGGACTCATGATTCCAGAAGAATGCTACTCATCTCCTGACAGAGAGTTAGTGGATTAAATTTGCAGAATGAGATATAGATTTTTGGACATGTCCAATATGGGAATTTATTGTTGCTGGGGTTTTGTTTTTCTTTTTTACACTGTAGTGAGGAGATGGGAGGGAGATAAAATAAATGCTTCTAATTGAAAAAATAATTTAAAAATCTTTTTAAGGGAGATAATCATAGGCAGAAATACTGATTCTTTAGTCCAGAGATGAATTAGATCATTTGGAAAACTTGTAGATGCTTAACCTTTTCTAGATCATTGTTTAATAATCCTCTAGAAAGGGACAATTAAAGTATTAGGAATGTAAAAACTTGGAGTTAAAAGTTTTCATTAGGAGAAGAGCATTAAATAGTTAATTCTAGATATAAAGTCTGACTAGATAACACAAATTTGAACAGCAGATGTTGCATAAGGCAGCAACACGAGCAGCAACAGCCTCATTGTGAATGATGGACAAGCATGTGGTGTCTATGGTCTCTAGTTGCAGTATAAATACTAGAGTTGGAAAAAGGGATTCATGGGGGATTTGGAAAATTACACTAGCTATCCAGTTCTAGCCAAAAGGACAGCCAGGTTTGTTTTTTTTTTTCAAAACTCCTCTCCCCCCCAACCCTGCCCTTTCTATCATAGAGGTCTTGAATGAAAATTTCTCTTTCCAAGTCAGTCAGTGGTTTCAGACTTGCCAACTCTTCCTGAACCTATTTGGGGTTTTCTTGACAAAGATACTAGAATGATTTGCCATTCCCTTTTCCAGTAAATTGAGGCAAACAGAATTAAGTGCCTTACCCAGGGTCACACAACTCATAAGTATCTGAAGCCACATTTGAACTCAGGAAGATGAGTTTTCCTGATTCCACTTTCAGCACTCTATCCAGTGTACCATCTAGCTGCCTATTTTCCTTTCTATAGCTGTGCCCAAGTGTTTTAAGAATTGAAGATAATCGGGGCGGCTAGGTGGCGCAGTGGATAGAACACAGGCCTTGGAGTCAGGAGTACCTGAGTTCAAATCCAGACTCAGACACTTAATAATTACCTAGCCGTGTGGCCTTGGGCAAGCCACTTAACCCCACTGCCTTGAAAAAAATCTAAAAAAAAATAAGAATTGAAGATGATCTGATGTAAAGACAAAAGACCTGAGTAATAAAAGAATTCTGTATATATGTGCTTAATAAATGTGTATCTGCATATATATATTTATACATACATACTGGAAGTTAGACATACATCTATGTATATTTTTTCATCAAAAATTGAAAATTAAATTAAATAAAAATTTCTCAGAAGTGAGTTAAATAGCTTGTAGATAACATATATGTTGGTTTTCTGAAGGGAACCTTACCTTCTTTGACATGTTGATCATTTGAGTACCCTTCACAAAGATTGGTACTTGAATCTACAAATTGAGATGCTGGAAAGAAAATAGAGAGTATTAGAAATAGGACTTGTATCTGGAACATAGTAGGGGCTTAATTAATGTTTGTTCATTGATTGAAAAACAGTAAAGAGTTCAGTGAATGAATTCTTGGTTGAAAAGAGATGATCTGAATCTTTAAAAAATTTTTTTTATTGAATTTTACATTTTTCTCCCTAATCTCACTTCCCTCCCCCCCCAGAAAGCAGTCTGATAGTCTTTACATTGTTTCCATGCTATACGTTGATCAAATTTGATTGTATTGAGGGAAAAAAAACATATCCTAAAGGAAAAAATAAAATATAAAAGATAGCCAAATTACATAATAAGATACCTTTTTTTTTTTTTTAAAAAAAAATTAAAGGTAATCGTCTTTGATCTTTGTTTAAACCCCATAATTCTTTCTTTGGATACAGATGGTATTCTCCATCACAGATACCCTAAAATTGTCCCTGATTGTTGCACTGATGAAATGAGCAAGTCCATCAAGGTTGATCATCAATCCTACATTGCTGTTGTGGTATATTTGTTCTTCTGTTTCTGCTCATCTTGCTCAGCATCAGTTCATGCAAATCCTTCCACATTTACCTGAATTCCCAGCCCTCATGGTTTTAATAGAACAATAGTGTTCCAAAAACATACATATACCACAATTTGTTCAGCCATTCCCCAATTGATGGACATTCACTCAATTTACAATTCTTTACCACCACAAACAGGGCTGCTATGAATATTTTTATACAAGTGATGTTTTTGTACTTTTTTCACGATTTCTTCAGGCTTTAGACCCGGTAGTGGTATTGCTGGGTGATTCGAATTTTTCTTAAAAGAAACAAATAGTGTGGGATGGAGGGAACAAGAGGTGAGACAGAGTCAATGTTAGAAAGGGTCTTAGAGGGCATCTAGTGCAAAGTCAATATGGTATATGAAAAAAGGATTGGATTTGAACTTGAGTCCTCTGAATTCCAAATCCTTTCTTGCTATTTGGGTATTCTTGGGTAAGTCATTTACTGAAAGTTCTTTGTACCTCAATTTGTAAAATGAAGGGATTGAACTAAATTATCTCTAAGTTTTTCCCACTTTAAAGATTTTAATTCAAAGTATTAATTCAACTTGATAAATATTTATTAATCTTTAAATCATTAAAATATTTATTAATCATTGAAAGGCAACATGGTATAGTGGTTAGAATGCTTCAATCAGGAAGACCTGGATTCAAATTCTGAATCTAATATGTGCTGCATGCCTCTGGACAGGTCACAATTATTTGTGACTCCAAAGCAACCTCTCTAAAGGCTATATTTTATATAATTGCTCATCGGGGGGGGGGGGGAATGAACTATGCCAGAGAAATCATAAGTCTGTTAAAAAATAAATGTTTGAAGCACTGAAGGTACAAGACTTAAGAAAGAAGATTTCTGCCCTGGTGGTGGTGATGGTTGTAGGGTGGGATGGGGTGAGGGATGGAAGAAAAATAAGACTTGTATTCATAAAGTATGAAACAAGGATAAAGGAAAGATTCTAAATTCCCTTCTGTTACCAAATCCTATGATCTATGTTCAATTGTGAATCTTACAGCCAAATTTATTTACAAATACTCATTCCTTTGTTCCAGTATTGATAATATACTAGAGAATAGGTCAGAAAAAAGTTAGGGTTTGATTGATTTGTTAACTGTGGTAGGGCTTGAAAAAGAGTATTACTTAATGGTCTTAAGTACCAGCAGACCCACAAGTATATACATGCATCCAGATAACTTAGGATAAACAGGGTAACTTGGGATTCTGGGAACTAACATTGTAGAGAGAAAAAGCCATAATTAGTGTTAATTGTTGACCCAACAGTTCAAGACTAGATGCTCTTGAGAATGGAAAATGAGAACAGACATTAATTATTGAGCATGGACCTTGGAGACTGACATTCTGGATTAAAAGGGGAGAGATAAATTGCATAATGAATGTTAATTTTCCCTCAAAGAATTGAGTGATCCTGGTTGAAAGGAAATAGGAGGCTAAACCAATCATGAAAGGGAAAGCTCAGTATGTATTGGGGGCAGAGGCTAAACAACTCACAGCTTCCAGTTGTGCCCTTTGCCTCATAACTCCCCCAAAATCCACTATCCAGTGGACTTATTTACCAGTTTTCTGTTTGGAGCCCCCAAGACTGAGCACAGTCACATTGTATTAATGTCAAATGGAGAAGAAGGTGACGTGTGTGTGCACTTTTGTGTTGTTTTTTGCTGGTACTTGGGGGATTTGACTCATCAGAGACCAGCTGTGCATGCCACATAACAGATGAATCCATGGTCCCTGTGCAAGTTGCTGAGCAAAGTCTGTCTCTTTGACGTATTTAATTGGTATCTTGTCCCAATTAGAAGTGGCTGGATACTTGGGGAAAAAAATATCAAATGAACCCTCTCCACTGGGAGGGGAAAGAGAGATAGAAAAGTCTCCTGAATAGAGAATTTCTGTCTCAGGAAGTTTGGTAAAGTTGATTGACTTTCCAAAAAAAGACACCCTGAAAACAGGTTATGATTAGTACCAAAGCTATAGGTCCTCTCCGAGTGCCACTGAACTTCTGCTTCCAAAGGATGATGTGCAAGTATGCCTTCTCCCATGTAGAATTCAGGATACTGGGTAGAGCCACTATATAAGATTTATGGGAAGGCATATTCAAAAATTGCAGATGATAAGGCAAAAATGAGTTGCAATCTGTATCATTAGAGAGAATAACTACAACATGGATTAATAATGATAATGCTTCCTATTTCTTCAATGACTTTATAAAGCACTTACCTCATTGGGGTGGGGGTGTCTCCCAATAAGCCTGGGAGGTAGGGAATCTCATGTTACAGTCAGAGACAGCATGAAATTAGAAATTCCTGGGTTCAAATTTAGCCTCTGACCAATACTTGCTATGTGACTATAGGCAGGTAACTTCTCAATACTACAGGTAACTCTTCATGGAAGCCTTAATTAAGAAGAATGTTGATGAACTGGAGAGTATACTAAGCAGGGCAACCAGGATGGTAAATGGGGGTGTTTAGCCTGGAGAAGAGATGACTTATGGAGATCATGATAACTTTGTTGTTAATATTTTATTTTTAAAAATAGGACAAAGCTTAAAAAGCTAGATTCCAATCCTCTCATTTTATAGAAGAAGAAATGCAGGACTAGAGAAGCTTATTGAAATGATCAAGATAATAATACAAGTATAATGAAGCAGAACTGAGATTTGAAGCCAGGATATCTGACTTCAAATCTATCACACTTTCTACTGTACCATACTGCTCTTCATGTGATGAAGATGAGAGAAGCAGCATTTGACTTGCCCTGATTTTACTTAGAGGACAGAACCAGGAGCAATGAGTACATGTTGAAAAAGAGGCAAATATAGGTTTGATTAATTAGGAGCAGCATCCTACCAAGTTGAACCTTCTAAAAGAATGGGCTCCCCATGATGGGAAGTCTTCAAGCAGAGGCTGAATAATAACTTGTTAGCTATGTTATGATGGAAATTCCTTTTGTGACTATGGGTTACATTGGATGACTACTGAGGTTTCTGGATCTCCAGAATTCTGTGAAGATACAGATGAGTTAATGCTGTTCTCTGTACTGATGAAATCATGGGAACATCTAAATTCTTTAGACCTTGCCCTGATTGCATCTTCCCTCCGCCCCCCAAGAATATTCTGAGACTTCCTCAAAGAGATTCATGACCACCCAAAGGAGACTAGCTTAACAATAGACAAATGAAAAACTAATGTCTGAAGAAATGTATATTATTCAGACTATGAAGGCAGTTGTATGGGCAACTTACTAAATGAATCCCTTGGTAAATAGATCTTGGACAAATATTGCAGATGGACAATGAACTGGGACCAGAAGTGAATAAAGAAACAGAGTAAGCTGGATTGCATTTGAGAAATTGTGCAGTGTTTTCAACAATCCCAAACTGCCCCCAATATGTGTGTGTGTGTGTGTGTGTGTGTGTGTGTGTGTGTGTGTGTACATATACATATATCCTTTTTTTTTGTCTTTTTGCAAGGCAAATGGGGTTAAGTAGCTTGCCCAAGGCCACACAGCTAGGTAATTATTAAGTGTCTGAGACCAGATTTGAACTCAGGTACTCCTGACTCCAGGGCCGGTGCTCTATCCATTGTGCCACCTAGCCGTCCCTACATATATCCTTTTAACCCCAGGATTCTGCCACTAATGCTAGATGAGTACAAATCATGGAAAGCTGTGAAATGGAAAAGTCAAATTGTGGAGAGATGCATGATACACCTAACTAGGCTCTGGTACAATTTCAGTTTTGATTTAGATGTGATGAACGGCATAGAAGATATAACTAAGATAATTTATGATTGGATATAAAGGGTAACAAATGGAAAATTCAAGTCCTTTTAAATATAAATTTAAAAGACCTGAAAGAATCCCTCCAACATACTGGGTAGAATCTCTATAAAGGATTTATGGGAGAATGTATTCAAAAATTTCAGATGATGAGAGGTTAGTGATGAGTTGTAATCTGTGCCTTTAGAGGGAATACTTACAACATGGAGGGCATGAATCCTTTGAAGTAAACTTTAGGTATAAGGCTAGGTGATTTGAAGTACAAATATGTATAAGACATGGTTTCTGCCCTCAATTAGTCTACATTCTAAGTGGGGAGATAAAATATACTTTATTATTTTAATCCTTTCATGATTTGGTGATCTCATGGGTGTGGGGCTCTCTCCAATGGTTTAGATCATGACCCATTTAAATCTTCTCATCCTGTGCAACTTTTGTCCATGTCCTTCCATAAATCCTTCACAATGAGACCACCCAATGTGCTGGGGGCCTTCCTCTAGGTCTCTTAACATTGCAAGGATACTAATACAGCACAAAGGCTATTCATCTCTTACGCTTGCTCTCACTACGTGACTGGCCACCTCCTTTTCTGGTCATATGGTTCTTTGAGGATATCTTTTACCCTACTTCCTGTGTGTAATTTGTCAATGATAACATACTGCGGCCCACCATGTGTCTCTCTGTTGCCCTTTGGATGACCCACATTTTGATTTTTCAGATTTCATGTATTTCATGATTCACAGTTGAAGAGTCAAGAGTCATCTCAATAGGTTTTTGTTTTGGGGGAGGCTTAGAGTCATTGGAAACACTACACACAATTTCTCTCTCTTTTTGCATTGTCTTTTAAAAAAATTTTAATCACTTCTTTTGCTTTTACATCTGCTATATTTTCCAACTTACCCATCCCTTCACTTTCTATCAAAGAACCATGCTGTATAATGAAGAATTAAAAAAAGAGAAAAAAACAGTTGAGCAAAACTAAACAAAACATTGAAACACCATATGCAGAACACAGTACAGTTTCCTAAATGCGTTTCCATCCTATCTTCTTCCTCTGGTTCATTTCAAGGTCCAGTTTAATTCAGCTTCAATATTTTTTCAATTTACACATCATAACCAATTCAGTGGTTTGTTCATATAGTTACCTAGCAAAGTCTGGATAATAAGCATTTTTATAAATTTTCATAGAAATGTTATCGTAAATGTTATAGTGGGTTGAGGTATGAACTTCTTAGCAGAGATAGGACTTAAGGCAGGCTTTGAATGACCAAAGACTGGGAGAAATAGAAGAGAGAAAGAACCCCCCCAAAAAAGTATGTACATATATGTATATATGTATATATATATGTATGTATTAAAGATGAGGTGGAACTTAAGCAAATATTTCACTTTTTTTGTTCTCAATTTTTTAAAAAAAATTGCTCTCATGTAAACTCTATTCTCTCAATATTGGCTTTTTCCCCCCCAAATCTAGATGCTATGGAAATAGCTTTAGATTTTCAGTCAGATTGCTGGGGTAGAAGACTGTCTTTGTTATGTTTAACTTCTAAATATTCTTGGGGATATGCCTCAAAGTGAACTATACCTTTCTGACCTGGGATCTTTTGAGGTGCCTCCAATATGGGCCATGGTGACTACATTAAGTTTCATAAAGGTGAAAAAAAAAAGATCACTTACTTCTCTCTTGATATCACAATGCTTTTAAGACTTCTCAAATATTTGGGTATTCATTGCACATCTGATAGATACAGACTGTTCCCATTTACAGGGCTAAGCACATTTCCCACAAGCTCTATTAAGGGAGCTAGGTGTCCTTGTCTTTCAAAATAAAACACTTACAAAACCAACCAAAAACCAACCCAAGAAACCAAGCAGGTTGTAAATGAGTGTTTGTTCTTGGCCAATAAAAGCCTTTCCCCCTTAAGGAAATAAACAAGCAAACAAAGAAAACAAAATAACACTAATATGAAAAGGTTTTGTTATCATGGGGAAATCAAACTGTCTATATTTTGAATAATTTATCACAGAAAGTTGCTTGGGACCTAAGAGAAGGAGTATTTAACTCAGAGTCACACAGTTAATGTGTCAGAAGTGGGATTTGAACTCTAAACCTCACTGTCATATTGTTTTTTCTCCCTAAAATATATTTCCCGAATTCAGTTGTTTGGATCTACTGACTCTTTATGAGTCAATGACCAGAAACAACTGGGAGCAAGGAGCCATATCCAAGTGTTTTCAGGAATTCTCCCTTTGTTCCCTATCATTTCCCTAAGACTGGAAAGGTACACTCACACAATGAGGATTGATGGATAGAGTGATGATTTTGGAGTCAGAAAGCTTATATCCTATTTCAGACACTTAACTAGCTTTGCTAACTTCGACAAATCACTTGATTTCTCTCAACCTCAGTTTCGTTATCTATAAAATGGTAATAATAATGATAATGATGCTTACTTCACAAGGTTGTTCTGTGAATTAAAATGAGAGAAATATAAAGTTGATTTCAAACAATAACACGTAATATATATTTATTTATTTTTATTATAAAGATTTGGAGAACTGTTTGGGGGAAGTCGATCTTAGAATGTCATTTGATTGAGTGCCTTTGGCACAAAGAAACAAACTACATATAAAATCCTTTAGCACAGGCATTAGAAGGAGGAATGACTGTTCAGAGAATAGCTTTTGGGGAATAGATATATTTTAACAACAATCCTAGTAATGAAAGAAGATCTTCTATCCCAGATAGAAAATGGTAAGAAAGGTGAGAAGGATGGGTGTCTAAGTACATTCCCAGTCAAAACACAGTTTTAAATGGAAAAAAAGGAGGAAAAAATGAAAAAAGCTAATCAACTGAGCATATTTTTGCTCTAAAAGTCAAAAGCAAAACTACTGTCAGCTCAAACATTTTTCAGGTCATTCATTCAGTTCCTCTAATTCTATTTTCCTAGAAAATGACAAATTAGAAAAACTTAATAATGAAACTATCAGAAAGAAAGAAACATTTTTGGAGAGACAAGACTGTAACTCAGGCTAGGGACAAATTACCAATAGAAATTATAAAGAAAACTAAGAATTTGGTTCACATGAAATCAAAACTCAATGTGCTTAAGAGGGAGTTGAAAGCTAAGATAAATGAAGATATGGTTGTCCAAAATGAATTCAAGTCACTAGAATGATTTAAACTTGTTTAGTGATTCAAACTTTGTCCTTTCCTCTTTTGACCATCACTGAAAGGATGATTTAGCTAGAATGACTTTGCTTTTAATCTCCTAAATAACTATGCTATTTACTCCTAATACAGCAGGTTAACAGTTTTTCCAGTTTTTATCAATTGGGTAATGAGAATGGTGGTTAACACCTTTCTAATTAGAATGCGCTCTGAAACCAGTACACAAATTACAGAATAAGGGCAGCTAGGTGGTGCAGTGGATAGAGCACCCGCCTGGAGTTAGGATGATGACGAGTTCAAATCCGACCTCAGATACTTAATAATTACCTAGCCGTGTGACCTTGGGCAAGTCACTTAACCCCATTGCCTTGTAAAAATAAAAAACAAAACAAAACCTCAAACCAAAAAACAACAAACTACAGAATAAAGTGGTATTTGCAGTCCCTTCATGGTGTAACCCAGGTAAAATAATATTCAGCTGCCATCGAAAAGCCGCATTTATTGTTAGGAGAATTGTAAAGAATATACAATTGAATTTTTAAATAAAATGTTATTCAAAGGAAACAACTACCAACCATGATCCCCTGGAGCCCCATGGATCATAAGTGGGTAGCACTTTCAATGTCAGAAAAGTACCTTTTACCCAAAAGTAATATACTCTGATAGAAAAATAAAGAAAATAAGCGGATATTTGAGCTGGGGCATCATTCATTCATTAATTTATTAGAAGGAATTTAAAAAATCTTCTAGTTGAGAAACTAAGTTCCAGAAGGAAGTGACTTGCTCTGGTTCACCCAGTTAGACAAAGAATCCTAATCTCCTGACTCCCATCACTTGAAAAGCCATGACAGCAACCTCCTAGATCTCTACATTCTTTATCTCCATCATCAACACTCCTGATGGCCATATTTATGCAAACACATCACAATATTTATTGACCATCTGACACTCTCTACTGTCTGGCTTCATTTTTTTTCCCCATACTGTTTGCAAAATGACTCTAACCTCAAAAATCAGCTCTCTTCTTTCCCAACAAGCTAACCTGCCAGAAGGGTTTTTGGAAATTGCTTTACATATCTGTCAGGAGCCAGATGATTCACACTGGTGAACCGACGCACATAACATGAATACCTGACCTGCTTCCCAATTAGCCACCTCTGATTCTAGAGGTTGGCTGGAAAGAAAAGAAGGGCAGTGTTTAGTTTGGGCAAATACCAAAGGGGCGTTATCATCCTCATCAAGGAATCAACCATGTACAAGAGACCTCCTCCCCCTCCTCCTCCTCCAAGTGAGGCCCAGGTCTGGAACTTCTCTCCCAAGATTCTCCTGCGTGAGTAAACTTGTTATGCAAACATTAGCTTATTGTACTGAACTACAGAAGCAGTACTGTGTCAGCGAGAGGGGGGAAAACTGCTGACTTTGGTCTGATTTTAATGATGTCTCCCTATCGTTGGGAAGTTTTAGGAGCTACAGGCAAAATTTTCCCCTTTGAAAAAGGGACTGACCTGGAGTGCGTCTCAGCTTACCTTCACCTGATGCAAAGTCAAACTGAAGAGGGAGGTCCTTCCTTTGGAGAGAACCCAAGAGAGGCTGGCAAACAATATCTCCAGCAGGCCCCATCAAGATGTTTCCAAGTGCTGGGTCCTGAGAACTCCCTTGAAAATAAACACAAGACATTAGCCTGCGGCTCTAACTAAAATATGTTTTTGGATTGTGGGTCCCTTTGACAGTCTGGTGAAGCCTTTGGACCCCTTCTCAAAATAATGCTTTTATATTTTATACTAAATAAAATACATAGGATTATAAAGGAAACAGATTACAGTGAAATATAGTCATCAAAATATTTTTTAAAAGAACACTCAGGTTTACAAACCTCAGGTAAAGAATCCCTGAATTAGCAGGATTAGCAGCACTTGAGGGAGTGAAAGGTCAAGAGACTATCCCATTCACAAAAACAAAACAAAACAAAACATGTTTTGTAGCCCTGAAGGAAGTTACACACCTATATTTCTATGTTTTTGGGTGCTGACAAGAGCCAACCTCAGATTAAGGTGATGACTTCAAGCCCTGGGTTTTGGGGGAGATGCTGCCTAGTGACTCAGGGAGATGCTGGTAGGAGGAGGTGGAGGAGGTAGTTTTACAAGCTAGTGCTTTAAAAAAAAAGATTTAAGAGGCAGTTGTATAAAAATTCTGACTGTCACCAAGGCAAATGTTGGAAAAACTGGGACTTGCTGCCTAGCAACAGTGCCCCTCTTTCCCTTCCTTCAAACAGCCCCCTTAGGCTGCACACTGCCCTTTTATCACATCTTCTCTTTTTGTTTCAACCAGGATTTTACCTGTATAAATATGTTGAAGGGTAGGTGGGATAAGGCCTGATGAACTCAAGTCCCAGAGCTTAATGATAATTGATATACATAATACTATAAGGTTTACAAATGACTTTACATCTGATCTTCAAAACAATTCTTCCAAAAGGGTAACATAACCATTTTGGAAAATGGAGTTCAGTGAGACTAAGTGATTTCCTATGGCCATCTAAATAGGAAATATTAGAGGTGGAACTTAAGTCCAAGATTTTCCTGGTCCCAACTCTAGCACCTTTTGCACTATTTCATATTGCTTCTCTATAGAATGGACTTAGTGCTGGCATATATCTTCCTGGATACCCAAAATTTGGTCTACCATCACCACTACTAACACCACCAGTATCATCCATCATTCATCATCAACATCATTCTCCTCCCTCCTCCTCCTCCTCATCATCATCAACAATCATCATCCACCATCATCAAAAATAGTCATTTTGTTATGCTATTGGCCAGATGATGTTCTCTAAAGTCCCTTTGGCTCAAGTCACATCTATGATAGGACCACTAATGAAGAAACTATGAGGGCTCTACCTGATCTGAGGAAATCTAGGTAGGTTCCAGTGACTTCTAAAGAACAGTAATTTCCTTTTGAAGAAACTTGGCTTTGACCTCAGTTTGGTACTATAAAAGGTAAGATGAAGGCATCCATTCTTCCATTCAGGCAAAAAGTCTATAAGTGGCCAATAAACAAAGCTAAGTAGCATTACCATTATTGATGAATAATATTTGAGGACTATACATTTTCTGGAAAAGTGGCTCCCAAATTCTGTAATTCTTAATCTGCCCTAAGCTAAAATGTGACTGGGAGAAATCTCTGACTTTTTTCTGGACCACTCTAAATTTATTGTTTGTTGGACTCACTTTCACCCAGAAGGCACATGATAACTTTGGGTGGTGTGTGCTGAGTAAACAGGGTAACTAATGCCTTCTCCATCAGCACAGTGAGGCTATGTCATCACATTGCCTTTGCCAGGGATGAGGAAAACCCAAATGGCTTGGCAGTGCATGTTGGCTCAGTGAAGCCTTCAAACATGTACTGACGCTTTAGGAATGAATCTGTGGGGGTGAATGCTAATCCCACTGGTGTCCCCAAAGTTGATGCTAATTTTCTATGTCAATGTAGTGACAAAAGATCTCAACTCTGCACAAATATATTCTTTTTGATCCTGTCAAATTCCAATATATATCAGGCAAGATGGAATAGTTAGCTACCTATGAGTTCTTCTGGGAGGTTACTTTGACTGATTCCATCATCCATAAGGGCTTTGGGACTTCCAGCACCAGATATTTTCAGCTCAGTCTTGCTACTCTTTATCTCTGAACTCCTTATTTCATGAATAACTGCTTGTGGGTGAGAAAAATCATTACCTGGAAAAAGTAAAGAGAGAAACAAATGAGAAAAAGAGCATATTTATTTGTGAGAGGGAAATGAAAAAGTATATATTTTGGTTATTGGTGACCAAGGTAGTTTAGTACCAATCATTTCTAATTCTGTTCTTCTTTGGTCTTACAAAGGGGAAAATGGACAAGTGCTTTATGTGGTTCAATGGAATATATTTAGTAAGATTATAACTTTCAGGGCAACTAGGTATCACAGTAGATAGAGCTCCACCCTTGGAGTCAGAGGAACCTGAGTCCAAATTTGGCCTCAGACACTTGACACCAACTAGCTGTGTGTTCCTGGGCAGGTCACTTAAGTCTGCCTCTGAAAAACCCCAACTATTTGGAAGTTAATGTTGAAACTTGCTTTTGCATGTAGCTGGGAGGAAATTTAAAAAGAAAAGAAAAAGAAAAAACCTATATGATCTTTCCTTTGGGGAATAGTCTAGCATTTTATACACAACCTATGAGAAATTGATAGACTTAGAATTGGAAGAGATACCAGAGGACATCTAGTATAATCTCTCCATTTCCCAGATGAGGACCTGAGGCCCCATCGTAAATAAGTTAACTGATTACAGAGGTCACATTAATTCCAATTGGAGGTCTAGGATTCAAACAAGAGGTCTACTGGCCCAAATCCAGAACTCCAGAGGATCCTCAGTTGGACCATCTAGTCCAATTCAAATCTAAACCAGGACCTTCTCTGCCACATACTTAAGAAGTGGTGGTTTAACTTTTGCTTAAAGATCTCCAGTGAGGAGGAACCTATTTTGTTTGGATATAGTTTTCATCATTAGGGAGCTTTCCTTACATCACACCTAAAGTTGCCTCTTAGAAAATTCTACCCATCATTCTTAATTCTGCTTTCTTGGGTTAAGTTGAATAGTCTGAGAGCAACTAACATGTCTATAGAGCTTACTCTATGCTGCTGATATTGTGGCTAAGCTGATTTTCTTTGTCAATGTAATGACCAAAGATCTCAACTCTGCCCAGATATATTATTTTGGATCCTGTCAAATTCCAATATATATTAGGCAAGATGGAATAGTTCGCTACCTATGAGTTCTTCTGGGAGGTTACTTTGACTGATTCCATCATCCATAAGGTCTTTGGGACTTCCAGCACCAGATATTTTCAGCTCAATCTTGCTACTCTTTATCTCTGAACTTATTTCATGAATAACTGCTTGTGGGTGAGAAAAATCATTACCTGGAAAAAGTAAAGAGAGAAACAAATGAGAAAAAGAGCATATTTATTTGTGAGATGGAAATGAAACACTATGTATGTTGGTTATTGGTGACTAAGGTGGTTTAGTACCAAGCATTTCTAATTCTTTACAAATATTAGCTCATTAGATCTTACCAACAACTCTGGGAGGTAGGTGCAATTATTTTCACCCCCTATTTTACAGATTAGAAAACTGAAGCACATAGGGCCTTCAGGGGCCCTATTGCCAGGGGCACACAGTAGTAATTGTCTGAAGCCAGCTCTACCCATTGTACCACCAAGCTTCTCCTCTTTTAAATTACAGCTTTTCAAATACTTGAAGACAAGTTTTGTTTCAAATTTTCTCTAGGCTGAATGATACCTTGAGTATATTTGACATATGACATGAGTGTGAGAACTTCCACCAAACAGATTACTCTTTTAATGTTCTTTAAGGTGCTCAGAAGTGAACACCAGACACTAAATGAGGTCTAAGCAAAGCAAAATATAGCAGAATTGCCATTTCCTTGGATTAAACTCTATTCTTTCTCAATAAAACCTAAGGTTTGCATTATGTTTTTAGTTACAATATAACTTTTGACTTATCTTGAGTTTTCTGTGTGCTAAAACCTTCAGATCTTTTTCATTAAAATTTGTGTGCTAATCATGACTCTCTAATCCTGTGAAGTTGATTTTTCAAAAATTCCAAATGTTAGATTTTACATTTTCTCTCTCTTAAATTTCATCTTATTAGAGGTGGCACTATATACTACCTAGAATGAGAGTTTTTAGAAGTAAATAATTCAATTATTATTTTTTGTCATCTTCAAGATTTGGTAAACATTTGATAATTGTAATAGCAATAGCATTTATATAGTATTTTAAGGTTTGCAAAGCAAATGCATTATATGATCTGATCCTATGAATTTAAAATTATGATTATTAACATTTTACAAATGAGGAAACTCACCTGAGAGCTTAAGTAACTTCTCAAAGTAATGGTTAGTGTCAGAGGGTAGAATTTACTCAGGTTTTCCTGACTGCAAGTTTAGCACTCTATCTACTCTGTCACATAATTTACATTAATATGGCAGCTGAGTAGCACCTTGGATAGAGCACTGGTCCTGAAGTCAGGAGGATGGGAGTTCAAATGTGATCTCAGACCTAGCTATGTGATGCTGGGCAAGTCCCTTAACTCCAGTTGTCTCCAAAACCCAAATCTAAACCACTATGTTTATCTGTGAAACAGCTTCTGAGTAAAAGCCTCATTCATTCCAGTAAAAACCTAAAAGCTGCATGAGAATCAATAACAAGCAAGAAATCCAAGAAGGAATTATAGTAATTTCTCCTACCCCAGAACTGCATGAGAGTCAGACAAAAGCTCATATTAAATAGAAAATCATGGAGAATAATATTTCAAAAGGCAAAAGATGATTGGTTTACAATCAAGGATAATTTACCCTGCAAAGATTACCATAATCCTATATATGGATCTTTAATGGATTAGTGAATTTTTAAACTTTCTCAGTGAAAAGACCAGGGCTGACTAGGAACCTTGAATTACAAGCATAAGAATACAGAGAAAGGTAAATTTATCTGAGCAACTGGAAGAGGGATATATGATGATGTAATAATAACATTATAAGAGGGAGGAAAGAAACAAAAATTCCTTCAAAACCTTTATGTTCTCAAAAGATACTGAGGGAGTTAACTAAATAACTTGAGTTGGACTCCTTTGATTCTGAGGGTTTTAAGAGGTAAAAGAAATATATTAGTGTAGAAAGGAGAAAGAATGGGATGGAATTTGCTTTCTTTCATACTTGGGGTATATAAGAACATATATACATGCAAGAAGGGGCATAAAGAATGGGAGAATGACACGGGGGAACCAAACTAGAATAGGAGATTGATTCGATAGCATTAGAAAGATACTTCAGGGGTGGCTAGGTGGTGCAGTGGATAAAGCACCAGCCCTGGAGTCAGGAGTACCTGTTCAAATCCGGTCTCAGACACTTAAATAATTACCTAGCTGTGTGGCCTTGGGCAAGCCACTTAACCCCATTTGCCTAGCAAAAAACCTAAAAAAAAAAAGAAAGAAAGATACTTCAGAGTACTCCTAGAACTCTGAGGGCAAGGTATAGACAGTAAAACTCTGGGAACCTGACCTTCTAGTGTACATGAGAGTTAAGTTCAGATTGCATATAAAGATTATATTAATATATAGAGCACTGTCATTCAAACAATTTTGAATCTACTCTTATCTAGCTCATTTCACTTCAACTTGAGAGACTAGACATATAGGCAATATATATCTAGAGTATTTCCTTAATGTACCAATCCAGAGACATTTATCATGAGAGGAAATAAAGTTAATCTGTGTGACCTAAACTTTATGAAGCCATGTTGACTTTCTAACATTCCTGCTTGCTTTTCTACATCTTCACTAAGATTCCTTTAATTTTTGCCAGGAGATGAAGCTAAACTTCAGAGTTGGTAGATTATATTCTTCTCTTTCTTCAAAATCAGAATACATGTCATTATCTAGTCTGGTGGTTCCTCCCTCTGATTAGTCTTTCATAGATCATCCACAATGGCCAGCAAGCACACCTCCCATTTCTTTCAGTAGGCTAAGAGGCAGTTAATTTGAACTCTTAAAGGTCTATGTGTTATGTGTTCTCTTGCTGTCTTTCTCTTTATCATCAACTCTTTATTAGTTATTTTTATTCTGTCCTTCCCAGTCCAAAGATCATTATCCTTGGCAGGGAAAATTAAAATTATAGCTGAATGTTTCACTCTTCTCTCACTCCTTGATCATCATTATCCATCCACCCTGAGAAATATTTCTATTACTTCTTTGATCCTCCTCTTTCTCCCAACATAACTAAAAAAGCCCCTTTGTTGTTCTTAACTGTTCTTCCTAGTCTTAGCTTATTCTAAGCTTCGGTAATCTTGATTATGAGCAGCTAGGTGACCTAAGAAACAAACATTAAACCTGCAATTAGGAGGAATTGAGTTCAAATCGTGCTTCAGCTATTTACTTAGCCGTGTGACCTGGAGTACATAAGCATATGTTTGTATGTAAAACGGGGATAATGTACCTAATTCACAGAGCTTTTGTGGGGATTCATTAAATTTTAATGTGTAGAGCTTTTTGCATATCTTAAAAGTGCTTTGTAAATGTTAACCATTATTATTGAGACTCTTTTTATGGTACTGTTCTTTGCTTTCATGACTATAATTAATAATTGTTTACTGATTGCATATATGTCTATATACTATGCTCTTAGAGTTATAAATACATGGTCCAGTTTGAGGGTTGATTGGTTAAAAAGTTTGTCTCCTACCTAGTTGTCACAGTGTCTAAAATTCTATTTTAATAAATTCTAGGCTATTCTCCTATCCATATTCTGTACAAGTCTTTTAAAAAATCTAAATTAGATGATGGGTTCCCAGAGCATTCATGTCAATCTGTTTAGACAATTTCTCCTTTTCCTCTTCATTGGAATGATTTTTTTTTTGTGTCTTCCTAATTTTGTTGAGAGCTTTCCATTCTTCTGAGATGACTTCCCTTGTATAAGATCAGTCAATAGAATCCATTCTATCCTTTTTTTCCCCTGAACCCCTTGAAATCTCTCACCATTCCTGGGTTGTATCTTAGACTTTGTCCATTTTTCTTCATCTCCACAATAAATTTTAAGGTTTTCATCATTTCCTCACACAGGTTTCCATCATTTCCACCCCAGAATCTAGTACTGCCTTTTTGTTGAGAAGCAGTGTCAGAATAGAATTTTATAGGATCTTAGAGCTGGAATGAACCTCGGGGTTGTCTTAGCTCAATCTCTTCATTTTACAGATGGGAGGCTCAGAGAAATTCAGAGTGACTTTCCAAGATCTGACTTTACTCCTTTTACCATATTAGCTACCTTCTGACATCCTGTACTTTTTGAAGGATGAAATTGTCATTCAGGTAAGCCAAGAAACAGCTGCTCTGCTTTGGACCATGAAGATACTTCAGTAGATGTCTGAATAATTGAAGTCTTATCATATCATACCTCTTTCTTAGGCTTGTTATCTCTTTACCAAACTCCTCATTTATTTCTTTTTTTCTGAATATAATCCAATGGCCTATCCTATTCTCTGATGACAATATGTCCTCTATTTCTACCTCAATCTTCTCTAGGTACTGTTTTTTCCTTCTGGTTCCTGGATTTCCTCAAATCAGTTTATCTTAATTTGCAATGATCCTTTGCCCACCCTTTTACCTCTACAGAGTCTTTCTAAAATGGAATTTATTAGGTGCCTGCTACATGCAGAGCACTGTTCTAGGTACTGGGGAAAAGAAACATTTTTTAAAAATTAGATTTTATTTTCTGATCTGCATTCTCTCCTTCCCACCTCTCCCTCCCTAATTGAGAAAACAAGAAAAAACAAAAGCTCTGTTACAAATATGTATAGGAAAGAAAAACAGATTCCTGAACTGGTTATGTCTACATATCTATTAATCTATCTATACATAGACATACATATATAAAAATAACAATAACTATTAGATTGTAAGCACCATAAGGAGCTGTCTTTTGCCTCTTTTTGTACCTACCATGCTTGTTACATAGCTGGTGCTTATTAAATGTTTACCGATTGATTGTGAATGTGTCTGTATGTTGAACTCTTAGATTCTTAACTATATGATCCAATTTGAGGGGTAATTGTTTAAAGGTCTTTCTCCTACCTAGGTGCCACAGTATCTAAAATTCTATTTTTTTGTTTTTTTAGGTTTTTTGCAAGGCAAACGGGGTTAAGTGGCTTGCCCAAGGCCACACAGCTAGGTAATTATTAAGTGTCTGAGACTGGATTTGAACCCAGGTACTCCTGACTCCAAGGCCAGTGCTTTATCCACTACGCCACCTAGCCGCCCCTAAAATTCTATTTTTAAGAGATTCTAGATTGTTCTGCCAACCACATTTCATTTTAACAAGCTTATTGTGAGTAGGGATGGTTTAATTTATTATATATATAACCATGGTACCTAGCATATTATTATTTGGTTGTTTTAGCTGTGTCTGACTCTTTGTGACCCCATTTGGAGTTTTCTTGGCAAAGATACTAGAGTTGTTTGCCATTTCTGTCTCCAGTTCATTTTGCAGATGAAGAAACTGATTAAGTGCTTTAGTTAGTCTGAGACCAGATTTGAACTCAGGTTTTTTTAATTCCAGCCTTGGAGCCAACTAACTGCCCAACTTAGCATATGGTAGATGTGAATATTTGTGGATAGTTTGATTGATTCAACCAATTAAACGAGAAAGAGAAGGGAAACTGGGAAGGGCATACTGGACTAGGAATCAGAAAACCTGGCTCTAGTCCCAGATCTGCAACTAGCTAATTGTAAAACTTTGGGTAATTCATTTAATCTTTTCATTCTTTAGGATCCTCACTGGAAAAAGTAAAGAACTGGACTATATTATTTCAAGAGTTCTGTCTCTAAATTACAAAATCACAGACTATCAGAAGGGGTCACAGAACCTTGTAGTCCATCCCACTGCTGAACAAAAATGTACTCAAAACCAAACACAGGTCATCCAGCCTTTGAGGCAGCTAAGAGGTACAGTGGGTAGAGGGCAGGACTTAGAATCATGAGAACCTGAGTTCAAATACTGTCTTACACATTTCCTTAGCTGTGTGACCCTGGGCAAGATACTTAACCATTTTCAGCTTCAATTTCCTCAACTACAAAATGAGAATAATAACAATAATGATGCTATTATTATCATTCTTTTGTTGAGAGAATCAAATGAATTAATATTTGTAAAGTGCTTCACATGGTGTTGGAATATAGCAGGCCATTAATAATTGCCTATTCCCTTTCCTTTCTTTGCTTGAAGATATCTAAGGATGGGAAAAATACTTCCTCCCAAGGCAGTCCACTGCACTTTTAAAAACTCTCTTAGGCTGTTTGTTTGTTTGTTTGCTTTTACATCAAGTTCAAATTTCCCTCTTTTCATCATCTACTCATTGCTCCTAGTTAAGGCTTCTGGTCAAATTCTGATCCATGATCTAGATCTTATGAAACATTCTTAGCCATAGATGACATTTAATTTGTAACAAGAAAGTATTAGTAGAAGGATGATTATAGCAGCCTAGATATAGAACCTGTGAAGTCACTGAGTCCAACTTCTTCATTTTACAGAGAGGAAGTTAAGACCCTGAGAAATTCAGTGACTTGTCCAAGTTCACAAGCTAGTAAATATGAGGCGGGATTCAAACCCAGGTCTTCTTGACTCAAAGTCCAGTGTTCAATCCTCTACAACACTATGATAGATTAGGAACAAAGTTAACTTGAGCTAACTTTGTCTAAATAAAATTACCTGTCCTTTAGATGCCCTACTAATGAAGAATCTGTTTTTCCTGATTTTCTTTCCAGAACAAGTTGTCTAAAGTGTAATGGAGGGAGGGAGAAGGCACCTGGAATCAGAGGTGAGTTCCTTCCTGAGTCACTTGAGTGATGCAGAGTCAATGGTGGCTGAGAATAGCAGTCTTTATTCAGAGATATTCTTGGTTTCAAAGGTCTCCCATCTACATTAGATTTGGGTCTATATTCAGTATTCCAAGATACTAGAAAGTATAGACAGAAGAAAATAAAAAAGGAACCAAAGTATAGACAGAGTAAAATATAAAGTAGGTCACCATTACTAGCAATTTTTTTCTTCTTAGTTATTTTTGCTTCCTAAGACTAAGGATATACTTTTCCTCTCAGAAGATGTGTCTTCTCACTGATTTTTCTGATCTTTTGTATGGATGGGGCAGACTCACCAAACATTTATTGCAAACTCTTAAAAGTCTTCTAATTCATCCCTTTCACTTTAGAGAGGAGGAAACTGAAGCACAGAGAGGGAAAATGACTGTCTCATTTAGTGGCAGAGCATGGATGAGAACTAAGGCTTTCAACTCTCAGCCCAGTGGAATTTCTACTATACCAGGTTGACTATGGCACAAGTTTAGAGTTTATGAAACAGCATAGACTGTCTGGATTCCTGAATTATCTTGTCAGAGTAGTCTGAGAGAGAACTGAGAAAATCTTTATTTCTTCCCATAACTGCAAATAGTTGTGCTTATCTTTCATGATTCTCAAAGCTGGATAATCATTTCCTCAGATATCTTGTGAGCATCCCTAAGATTGTCAGATCTTTCTCTCTCTCTGTGTCTCTGTCTCTCATTCTCTTTCTCCCTCCGTCTTTCCCTTCTCTTTCTCTCTCCTTTTTTTTCCACCCTCCTTTACTCTCTTTTTTCATTCTATTCCTCTCCCTCATCCCTCTTTCTTTTTTTTTAAGTTTTTTTTTTGCAAGGCAATGGAGTTAAGTGGTTTGCCCAAGGCCACACAGCTAGGTAATTATTAAGTGTCTGAGGTCAAATTTGAACTCAGGTACTCCTGACTCCAGGGCCAGTGCTCTATCCACTACACCACCTAACCTCCCCACCTCAACCCTCTTTCAACAGGCATTTATTTCCTCTCCTTTCAGGGTCCCCCTAATATTGAAAAAAAAAAACCCAAGCCCTTGTAACATAAATGTATAGTCAAGGAAAAATAAAATCTCATATTGACCATAAATAAAAAAGTGTACTTCATTCTACATATTAGTCCAGGAGATAGTCTTCAGGGACCATAGTTAATCATTACTTAATCAGCGTTCTTATATTTTTTCAAAATTGTTCCTTTCTACTGTGTTGTTATAATATAAAATTACTCTCCTTGTTCTGCTCACTTTACCCTGCATCAATTCATATAAGTTTTCCTAGCTTTCTCTGAAACCATCCTTTTTGTCATCACTTAATGTATTCTATTACATTCATATTCTTCAATTGTTAGACAATTCCTTAGTTTCCATTTCTTTTCTACCACAAAAAAGCTTCAATTCTCTCTCCTTTTTTTCTCTATACTCCTTTCTGTGGTGAGTTTATTCATTCCTATAGTTTTAAATATCATTTCTGTCAGTATGCTTATGAGACATTTAAATTTTTATGGCCAGTCACAATCTCCTCCCAGAGCTTTGGACATGATTTACATTTCCATCTGTCTGCTGGACAGTTCTGATATACAAAGCATTGCAGTTATAAAAACCTTCCTCTTCCTTCCTGACTTATATCTTTCTGTGAATGGACTCATCATTTTCCTAGTCACCTGTATCAAGTTATGCCATTTTTGATTTTTATTTCCTTCTCCTCTTATACTAAATCCCATCAATTCCCTCCCCAATATCTCTTGCTTCTGTGTTCTCCTTACTCTTTCCACTGTCACCATCTTAGCTCAGGTCCTCATTACCTTTTGTCTTCCCTATAACAGTAGCTTTCTCACTGATCTCCTTTCTTCCATGCTCTTCCTTCTCCAATATATTTGCTATATTGTTGTTAGTGTAATGGATAGAGCATTGGGTCTGGGTTTGGAAGATAAGTTCAAATCCAATCTCAGCAACTTAACTAGTTATGTGGCCCAGGGCAAATCACTTAATTTTTCTCAGCCTCAGCTGTTAAATGGGGATAATATTATCAACTACTTCCAGAATTGTTGTAAAAATGAATATTACTACTAATAACATTACTTATTAATATAAATGTTACTTATAATATTTATGAATAATTTAAATATCTTATGAGACATTTGTAAAGACCTTGGCATAGTCCCTGACATAATAGACCCTTAATGGTTTTTACCCTTTTATATCAGCTTTCTTAGTAAACATTTGTTTCCTTCCATATCAATTTTTCTAAATCAGAGCTGTGATTATAGTATTCTACTGCTTGCTGATTTTTGGTAGCTGCTATGACAAAGTAAATACAAATCGAATATCTTCTGTTGTCTTGGAAAGCTGGATAGGATTTTAGCTCTGGCCTATATTTCCCATCCTTTTTCTAAAACTATCCTTCCATCTTATGCTCCCCTTTCTAGATAAACTGGAGTTTACCCACAATATATATACATATACATATACATATACATATATATATATATATATATATATTTACATACACACACACACACACACACTCCTGAGCATACTCCCATTTTCCACCTCTATTCCTTTCTTTATGATCTTCCCTAAGCCTGGACAGTTCTCCCCATTTGTCTCAAGGGCCAGCTCAACTGTTCTTTGTTGCATGATGACTTCTCATGACTCCCCTCAGCCAGGAACTGATCTTCTTCTCTCCCCTAAGACTTAAGTCTTAAATACACCTCATGTATTTTTCATATTCTGTTTTGTACTGTCATTATTTGTGTCTCTATTATCCTTCCTATAAAGTTACAAGCTCTTCATCCCCATGCCTATCACATTGCCACATATGCATTTATATCTATCTATCTATCTATTTTTTTGTTTAATGAATGAACCTCATGATTCCTTCCATGACTCCAAATTCAAACCTCCTAGAGAAATAATAGTCAACTATAATTTCTGGTGAAATTCCTTGTATTTTAGTTGAAAAAAGAGGGACAAAAGGCAGTCCCATGCTCAGGGATAGTCAGTTTATTGGCTGGCTAACTGGCTGAATTGATTGATTCATTCATTTGGATACTAAGGACTCATTATTTGAAAGAACATTTAGGTGGTACAGTGGATAGTGTTCCATGCCTGGAGTCAGGAGGACTCATATTCCTGTGTTCAAATCTGAACTCAGACATTTCCTAGGCAAGTCACTTAACCCTATTTGCTTCAGTTTCCTCATCTGTAAAAGGAGTTGGAGATGGAAATGACAAACCACTCCAATATCTTTGCAAAGAAGACCCAGAATGGGTCACCAAAGAGTTGGGCACAAGTAACGACTGAACTACAAAAATTACATGAAAGGGGTGCTGATTCCAGGCTAAAGGGAATAAATTACCAAAAGCAAATGAGAAGCTAGAACAGAATGACTTAGGAAAGATCATAGAGAATCTTTCCTTGGGGAAAGGGCTGAAAATTTGCACTGATATGTGTGACCCAATATTAAATCTCTCTAGATGCATTTAGCTGGGTCATCTCTAAAAAAATATCATTTCTATGTTCTTTAGTCTGTCCTATCCCCAGAACACTTACCTCCTTTTTGTCCCTTCTCTTTGTGTTGTTGTTCAGCATATAAACGAATGTCCAGGGGAAGGATGAGCAGCTCCTCTGGGATGCTATAGTCATTAAGAGTCTTTGGAGGATCTGGGCTTTTGGCTAATTCTTCTGTGATAGGAGGTAATTTCACAGCTTTTGGCAACTACATGAAAATTACAAACAAAACAAAACCCGATATAGCAGATATCCAAATACTGATGCCTGATATATAAATGATATTATAACTTTCTTTTATATCATTTCACGACAATGTTTATCTTTATTCTCATGCAGTTTTGGTAGATGATGAGAGTTTAAAATCAAATCTAAGTTCCTATTCTAGTCATGTCCCTTTCATATATCTGTCTCAGTTTGCCTAACTGTTAAATGGGAGTAATGAAATAGCCCTGTTTAATTCAGAATAGGCACGTTGAATAATTTCAAGATCTTAAGACATTTTTGAGAAGAATTGGTTTCCCCCCCCTCACTTATATGTAAGGAAACTAATAAAGCAAGATTCATTCAGCAACAAATGAATCAGGTTGTGCAAAAGAAAAGTTTTAAGTAGACTTTGACTTTTGAACCTACTTTTCTAGGCAGCTAACTCTTCATTCTTTCAGAGTTTAGACCAATATCCCTGTTTCCAGGGTGTCCAGGCTTTACTGTTTCTCTAGTATGAACATAGCTGAAAAAACAAACTCTAAGTGTCAGAATCAGTCACAGGCTTGGCCCAGATTTCTTCTGTTTAAAAAAATATGTGGAATAGAGATAGTAATAAAAACTTCTGTTTTCAATTATTCAGAAGTTACTGAAAATTTCTCCTTTTTGGTTTGCTATTTTTGACATATGGTCTCTGCTTTCAGAAATGTTTTAATGCGAGGTTTCAGGGAGTTCAGTTTCACTGGAGGAAAAATATACACTTTTTTTCATTTTTGAAAAAAAAGGGGAAAGTACGTTGAGGGTGGTGGTAGAAGAAAGAGAAGCATTAATGTGTGTGAGCTTCTAATGAAGTTAAATTTGAACAAGGAAGGTAATTCAACCTAAAATGTATAGGGTAGTATTTGTCACGTGAAACATTAAGAAAATTATTAGGCACATAAGTCCTTTATACTTCTGGAGACATTGACTACACAGGTGCTCACTGGTCACCAACTACACTCCTAGAGTACAGAGTTGGCCTAATTTTTTTTTGACAAAGTATGCATTTAGAACTCCAAGTAAAAATCTAAACCATTCTCTTGAACTGTGGATGGGTTTGTGTGACAGTCCATCCCAGTCTTAACTTTTTCATCCCAATTAAAACATGCAGAATTTTGGGTTTTAATATTGAATAAAAGAATTTTCATTCTGTAAATCTTGGAAGCAGAAAAAGGGCTTGTGCTTCTCTTGGTCTTGCCTAATGATGTCTTCCCTTGGTTTACATCAGAGGATCAAGAACAACAAAGACCCTTAGAGATCATCTGGTCTAATTGCCTCATTTTACAGATGGAAAAAAGAACCCGGAGAGCTAGAAGTGATTTACACAGGGTCACACAATCAGATTTTAGATCCACATTCTCTAAAGCCAATGCTTCATTCTTTCTACTTCACTAGGCTAACTTGCCATATTTATCTCTATTTTTCAAATAAAAAAACTGAAGATTAGAGAGATTTGTTTATGTCACATGTCTAAGTCCACTGCTAAAGTCCAATTGCCCAAGCTACTCTGGTGTGGATCTGGGAATGGGTGGGATGTCCAGTTTGTAGAGTTTCCTTGGATTATTCAGTTTGAATGTGACTCTCTGGTCATTTCGGATTGAAACAAATTCCCACCCCCAAATCAACCAAAGCTGAAACTTGATCTCAGGATGGGGTCAGGTCTTCACCTGACCCACCACTCAGGGAAAGAGGACTGGGCAACAGCAGGTGAACTGATGTTTGGCTTTATAGATTATCTTTTTCCTTTCCCAGTCCTCTTTATTGGACAAGAAACATATATCATCAAGTTTTAGAAAGTGACACCAAACTGAGGTCAAAACTACTCCGGATTTAAGTTTCTCAGGATTTAGTGGAGATCTCAGGTCTGACAGAGGTCAATTTCTATGAGTTCAAATTCCAGTGGGACAATATATTGCCCCATCTTCAACCCCTTCCAATAACCCTCCCTAACCAGTCCCTCAGATCTCTTTAAAAAGTTATTTTATTGCTATTATTCTGACAGCACTTATATACTTTAAACGTCTTCATCTGTAAAATGATAATAGCATCCACCTCAAAGTTTTCTGATGAGGCTCAAATGAAAAAGCAAGCTTTAAGAACTATATGAATGTTTACTATTTTAGGGATAGATTGAAAGTCAGTATAATTTTCTCATAATGGTTATTTACTTCTTCTCTGGAAGTCTTGCACTGATGCATCATTGCCATACAGAAGGGGACTATCACTAGACTAACCTACTACAGTATTAGTTTAACTGAGCAGGCTCATCACAAAAAGGATGGCCATTGGATGATAAATTTTTGAGAAACATCAATAATTTTTGAAACTGTAAAGAATTCATTTCAGTTAGATGGTGAATTAAGTATTTTGTTGTTTTTGTTCTTTTTCAGTCATGTCAGACACTTTGAGACTCCATTTGGATTTTTTTTTGGCAAAGCTACTGGGGTGGTTTGTTATTTCTTTTTCTGGCTCATTTCATAGATGAGGAAACTGAGGAAAACAGAGTTCAGTGACTGGCTTGAGATCACACTAGTAAGGGTCTGAGGCCAGATTTGAAGTCAGGAAGATGAATCTTCCTGGTTCCATGGCTGATATTTTATTCACTGCACCACCAAGTTACCTGGAATTAAATATCAATAGATACTCAGAGTTTTTTTCTCCTTTGAGATAAGCACCTTAGAGTTAATGATCCTAGATTTAGAGCTAGAAGAGAACTAAGAGCTCAAGGCCCTCATTTTACAGATGATGAAAATGAGAAAGAAAGAGGGTAATGGAGCTTGTTCCAAGGCATGTTGTAGCAGAGATGGGTTATGAACCCAGGCTTTCTGATTCCAAAACTGGTGTTCTTTTGATTGTACCACACTATTACAGTGGACAGAATACTCCTCTGGAGTCAGAAAGATCTGAATTCAAATTCCATCCCTAACACTGTCTCTATGACCTTAGGTAAGTCACATACCATCTCTGAAGCTCAGTGTCATCACCTGTAAAATGATGGCTTTCGACTAGATGGCTTCGAAGTTCTCTTCAAGCTCTAAATCTGTGATGTTATGAAAGCAAGAACTTTATTCTTCACTGAGTTTCTGAACCCAGATTAATTTTATTTAAACAAACCTTTTTCATCTTTACTTTTCTAGGCCCATCTTGCTCTGGGTCGATGGTGAGTTGAACAGGTGGTAAAGCATATTGTTCAACTGGAAGTTCTGGAAACATTTGTTGTCTGCATTTGGAAATCTTCACATTCCCTTGTGAATGAAGAAAAGAAAAATCAACTCACTTGAGAAATATTAAGAACTTGCTATGTACAAAGCAAGTCCTCCTTGCTTTGGGGAATAGGGAAATCAAGATATGCTCCCTGCCCTCATGAAGCAACCAATGGTAAGGTAGAGAAGACAGGTACACAAATAAATACCCATGATACAGAAGAGAATATGAAAGTGCCAACAGGTGGTTATGAAGGAAAGAGAAATTATTTCTAAGCAAAAAAAGAACAAGAGTAATATATAGATGAAAATCTGTTTGAAAGAAGTGGTGGAATGAATGCTAGGCATGTTAATTTTTTGTTCTCTGGAAGAAAGGCAGAGGGTGAAATTATGGAATAAGAAAGGTTCAGGGCATCCTTTTTCAATCTTCCAGCTTCTTGTTTGGTAGGAGGAATGCTGGTTAGGAAATAGATGTTCACCTAAAAAGGACTTATTCCTAATAAATAAAAATTAACTATAATTATAATTTAATTTTTTAAAAGTAAATATAATCAAACTATTACTATTAAATATATTAATGATAAATAATAAATAGGTTAATTTGTAATTTAGTTAATAACTATTAATATTTCTAACTAATAATAATGGACATTTACATAGAGCTTTAGAGTTTGTAAAATACTTAACAATGGGTATTCTCTTTTGGATCTCACAGCTGTCCAGTCAGAGAGATGCTAGAGGTATTCTTAGCTCCATTTGGCAGATGAGAAAACTGAGAATGACCTAGAGACAGGGGCCATGTGCTCCTTACCACTGAGGTTTATCTTCTTGTCTGAGGAGGTGCCTCCATAGAATGTATTATGAGATCTTTGACTCGGATGAGAAGTTTCAGCATTGGCAAACATAGAATCACTCCCCTTTGGAGGGTGTTCCAGGCTCTTTTTTAAAGCTTTTGCATCTTGTTGGGTCTCTATCCATGTGTCCTAGGAAACAGCAGATACATTATTATAATCTGCTTTTATGAAGATCCTGAAAAATTTCCTTTTAGCAATTAGAATCTGTTACTTGACTTGTAGAATTAAGTATCATAATATACCCTGCTTGATTATGTTCATGGCAAGAGTACAGGGACTGAGACTCCTTTGGTCAAATTTTCTGTTCTGCTGCTAGTTAGCACAATGAGAATTATTTATTCGACATCAATTAGTAAATATCTTGGACCAAAATATTTAACCAGACCTGTTTCCTGTCCTCTGAGTATTTATGACTTAAAACTAAACTGTCCTGGTAATAATTACTAATGCATTCCTATCAGCACATCCTATTTCTGATTTAATATATGATTAGGGCAAGACATTTAACCTCTTGAAACCTCTGGCCATTCTCTAAGACTGGCCCCTTACAGACTGAAATCCATGATTTAATGAGCACATGAATAATCACACCTTAAGTCAGAGGTGGGTTTTCAGACCCTCATTACCTCTTGCCTATATGATTATGGGGCAACCAGGTGGTGCAGTGGATGGATCACCAACCCTAGAATCAGGAGGATCTGAGTTCAAATTTGACCTCAGTCACTTGAGTCTTGCTAGCTGCAAGTCATTTAACCCTGATTGCCTCACATCCAGGGCCATCTCTAGGCATTCTGATCCATATCTAGCCACAGGACCCAGGTGGCTCTGGAAGAGAAGGTGAGGCTGGTGACTTAGCACAGCATCCCCCTCACTCAAATCCAATTCATGTGCTTGTTATGGCATCACCTCCCTGATATTGTGGTCTTCTTTGAGAACAAAGGACAAATATATCTTCATCATCATCATCATCTAGCCACTAGTTCCGGATGTCTCCGGAAGCGAAATTGAGGTTGGTGACTTAGCACAGCCCCCCCCCCCCCACCCCGACTTAAATCCAATTCATTTGCTTGTCATGGCATCACCTCCCTGATGTCATGAAAAACAAAGGACAAATCTCATCATATGATTGTGAGTGCTTCCTATTTAGATCCTCTGCTTCAAATCTCTCCCAGCCTACAAATTCCTGTCACAGTATTTCCTCAAGCACATATCTGACTATGTGAATCAACTCCACCAATTCTGCAGGTTTCCAATTGTTTCTAGGATAAAATATAAACTTTTTTCTTTGGCTTTTAAAATCAAACCAACCTATTCCAAACTATCTTTTCAGCCTCACTGGTTATAACGTTCTCTCTCTCTCTCTTACACTGTGATCCAATTAAACTGGCCTCTTCACACATGATACCCCATCTCCCATCTCCAGGTTTTTGCACTGACCATCCTTCACATCTAGAATGGAGCCTTTCCTTACATCCTCTTCCTCAAAGAGTTCTGCTTTTCTTTTAAAATACAATACAAGAGTGGTAAAAATTGAGGGATCCCATCAATTGGGGGAATACTTGAACTACTTATGGTATATGAATGTTACCGAGTATTTGCTCTGCAGCAATTCAATGTCAGAAAAGCATGGAAAGAATTACATGAACTGATGCTGAGTGAAGAGAACAGAACCAAGAGAACATTGCACACATTAACAACATCATTGTGAGATGATCAACCCTGGTGGAAGCAGCTCCTCATGGCAGTTCAGAATTCATGGTCAATTTTATCCGCATTCAAAGGAAAAACTATGGAGTCTGGGTATAGAGCAAAGCATACAATGTTCACTTTTTAAAAACTTTTTTATGTTTTTCCTTTCTTTCTCATTTTTCCTTTTCCCTTAGTTCTAATTTCTCTTTTACAACATGACTAATATGAAAATATGTTAAACCCAATTGTACATGTACAACTTTTACCAGACTGTTTGCTGCCTTGGGGCATGGGTAGGGAAGGGAGATGGTAGAAAAAAGTAAAACTTACAAATTTGAAGATGCATGAATGTTGAAAAACTACTTTTTCATGTATTTGGAAAAATAAAATAAAATTTAAATTGAAGAAAAAAAGAATGTTTATTCACTCTCTTATTAAAAAAGATGCAATATAATTACTATTTTATTTTTTGCATGAAGTTTTTCTTGATTCTTTCATCTGCTATCTTTCTTCTACCTACATTGTGTTCATTTATGTGTATTAACTTTATATTTATACTCTCTATAAGATATATTATGAATAATATTAAATTATATATATATACATATATATGTGTGTATATATATATATATACACACATATATATGTATATAGGTTTTTGCAAGGTGAATGGGGTTAAGTAGCTTGCCCAAGGCCACACAGCTAGGCAATTATTGTCTGGGGCTGGATTTGAACTCAGGTACTCCTGACTCCAGGGCCGGTGCTCTATCCACTGCACCACCTAGCCATCCTACACTATATATATTTGCATTGTATAAAGTATATTTTAGATTATGTTTTATCTCCCTCATTTAGTACTTACTAGCAGATTATTTCATTCTTTGTACTTGTTTTTCTGGCATCAAACACAGTAGGTGCTTGATTCATTTATTGATTTTCATCTTGATACACTCATAGGATCATAGCTGGAGGGAGTGTAGAATCCATATAACCAGCCCACCCCACTTTTTAATATATGAGGAAATTGAGATTTGGGTAGTTTGCGTGACTTGTTTTTCCATGGTCACATAGATATAGTCAGCATCATAGGTGCTTACCTTACTCAACATTTTTCCATTATAACACATTTTTTCTTTAATGACAATTTTTTGATAAATGAATATTTTCCCGTAGTTCTGTTTCTGATACTATGTGAAGGACCAAAATGCTCAGAAACCCCAAGGAACTTCTAATTAGGAGGAATAGTATTTAATCAAAAGACAGAAAGAACCATGAAGGTTCTCTATGAGATTAGAAATGATACCTCTGAATAGACTTCATCATCTAGACAATTGGCCCTCTCTGAAGGCTTCCGTCTCAGTGTTGGAAGTGGAACCTTGTTCTTCCTCTGTTTTTTAGCTCTGTCATCTTCCTTCTCAACATCACTATCCTCAGATTCCTCATTATCACCATCACTTTCATCTGTATGGCAGATAGTCAGTACTGAAACAGAACAGATGGGCATGGTGGAAGCTGCTGGGTTAAGTTGGTTTCCTAGAACTGCCAGCTTGCTGATTTTCTTAGCTCAGGAACTGGCATTCCATCACTTTCCAAATCCAAAGTAAACAGAATATCCTCACATTAAAGACTCTATTCCCCTACGCCCTTGCCCCCATCTCTTTCCTTTCTTCTTATCTGCATCAAAGCGTTGTGGAAACTAAAATACTTCAGGCAATTAATATGAGTTATTTCTTCTTCTTCATTATTGTCATCATTGTAATTATCTACTTCCTGGAATCTGTGAGCTATAAAAATGCCATAGATCATCTATGACCCTTCATTTTGCAGATGAGGAAACTGAGCACCAGAATAGTTAAAATTTGCTTAGGATCACCCAAATATTAATTAGGAAAACTGATCCTCTGTCACCAAGTCCAATAGTTTCCCCCTTCAAGATCCCATAAGGCCTCTCTCATATTAATCAATCTATAAAAGTTTATTAAGTTCATGTAATGTGCTATACTTTAATGAATTAATTATTAATTACCATACTATAGTTTGCCTTAGTTTTATCATCTGTAAAATGAGCTGGAGAAGGAAATGGCAAAGCACTTAAGTATCTTTGTATAGAAAACCTCAAACAAGGTCAAGAAGAGTCAGACATGACTGAAAAAAATGTCATTGATTAATTACTATTCTATTAATTTTAGTATTACTATAATTATTGCTGTCATCATCATTATCAACTACAAAGTATTTTCGTCAAAGGAGTTTAGAAGACAAATAGTTTAGCAAAGAAGGAAACCAAAGTCTGAAGCTTGAGAAACAAACCTACTTTTGAGGTCATGCAAAAAAATGAGCAATAGTGAGTTATGGTTTTTCTATAGGATGAATGTAAACCCTTCCCCATAGGCAGTGACAGAGCAGTTTCATATAAGTTATTACTTGGGTTGACTTGTAGGGGAGGGGCTTGCTAATAATAACAATTATTATTTGCAAAGTACTTTACCAATATTACCTCAATTGATCCTCATAATTCCCCTGGGAGATAGATGCCATTATCTGCAGTTTTATAGATGAACAAACTGATGTCAACAAATGAAGTGACTAGTCCAGGGACACAGGGCCATTAAGTGTCTGAGGCTGCATTTGAATTCACCATTCTCTTGACTCTCAACCCAATTTTCCGTCATTGTACCACCTCCACTGAGGCATAGTTAAGAGATTTCTGGCTTTGGAAACTGAGAGGATGAATTTGAAGCCCCACTTTGCCATTAACAACCTCTGAAACTTTGACTAAGGCACTTCATTTAACTGGTCCTCAGTTTCTTCATCTGTAAAATGAGGGGGTTAGATTAGATCTCCAAGTTCCCTTCTGGCTCCCAACCCTAAGATCTTATGAACTGCATAAAATCTCTGAATTACCCTGTTAACTTTTTTTTTTTGTCTGCAAAACATACAGGAAGAATCTGAGTCAACAGATGATTGCAGCACAGTTAACAAATCTTTCAACAGTGGTTTAAAGGGTCCTGCAGCGATTTTCATCACTTACTCAAGGTAGATTTATAGATGAAATAATCTGGCAAACCTGCCTTGTTTGGAGCCAGTCTTTAGTAACACTTCCATTCACAGGGGGCAGATCCTTAAAACAATGTGTGGGTTGTCTTCAGACCTGAGTCCATACTTGGGGTAGTGGTACTGACTTTCTGATGACTTCTCTCATTTCTCCATTCCCCATGTCACTCTATGTCGTCCTCCAAATGCTCCCTCTTTGTCTATCCTCATCCTCATTTGGCAGTCTAAAGTCCATCAGTATGGTTCAAATATCTATAGTTGCCCCATTCCCGCTCCTGCCCTGCTCCCATTTTGGAAGGCAAGGTTGACTTGTTGCTAAGTACCAAAGACTCTAGGTTTTGACCAGGGTTAAATTCTATTAAGTCTGGGTTATTTTCATTCACTTCACTCTCAACTCTCTTGGCCATTTCCTGTAGACCTTTGCAGGCCAGGGAAACTTCCCCTTCAAAGTCCCGCTTTCCAAACTGGTGACGAGTCTGGCTAATTTCCAGATTTAAGGAAATTATTTAATTTTTTAAGGAATTATTTAAGGAAAAATATAGTCCAGCTTCACTTCTCTTTCTAGTCACCTCCATTGTAAGCTTTATGAAAATCTTCTCTATCCCTCCATCCCTCAATCTAGTTCTGCAATCATGATTAAATCAATTATGCCATTGCTCTTGGATGATGTGTTGAGGTATATCAGAATGAACTTAAACCCCGATAGTGATCTCTAAATTAATCTGGTCCTCTGAATGTAACACCAAGTACTAAGCCAAAGCTCCCAGAACTTTCTTGGGTGAAAAACTTGGAACCAAATACTTGAATGCAGAGGGGAGGTAGAATGCTGGACAAATGATTCCTCACCTCGTTTTCTTCCAAGTGAGACTAGGGAGACTCCAATGGCAGAATGTTACAGGTGTGATTGAATAAATAGTTCAAGCTGTCTGTGGGGGAAATCCAGATTTTTCTGAATAAATATCACCACCTGTTTCATTTGCTTGTGCTTAATTGCAACAGGCTGACCCAAGATGTTGAAAACAAAAGACAAGGCCTTGCATCACACATCACCAAAAAAGGATCCAAAAAAAGGTCTGAGAAGAAGGAATGGAAAGAGAGTGGAACTGAGGTGAACTTAGGTGAGCTTACACTGATGTAAAAACTGCTTGTTGGCTCACAGGGTTCCATGTTTTCCAATTAGGCAGAAGTGATGTGTTGGAGCAGATTAAACTGGGGGCTGGGATTAAGTATATCTCCTTTGCCTCCTGGCTTCTTCATCCCCTTTGGCTTGTTCCAATAGTTAAACAAGTCATAATGACTCCTCTCTGCTTAGGATTAAAATGATGGGCTAGTTCATTGTATGTGTTCCTTCTTTAAAGAATAGCAGTGGACTTGTAATTCTGTAGAAATGACCGTGAGATTGTCACTAGAGAAGGTAGGAAGTTCTTTATTTAAGGAAAAGTTAAGAATGAAAAAAACAAAAGATTTTTCCTGTTCGTGAAAAGATAAGATCAATTAGTAATCCACATCTATGTTCTACTATTAAATGGTAGCATTTTTATGTGCTATTTATTAGTAATACAAAGAGAATCTATCTCTTACTGAAATTTCTATAAATGGATTCCTCACTGGGTTCCCAGAAATTAAAAGACAGAGCTCTACAAAGTTAGTTGGTCAGTAGAAGTTAATTTAGCACTAGGATCAGAGGTGTCAAACATGTGGCCTGTAGGTAGGCAGGACCCCCAAGACTCCAACCAGATCAAAATATAGTTGGTAAACACTTAACAAAGTAAATAAAATGTAATAAAACATAAATAACACTACATTTTAAAACTAAGGCAATGTATGATTAGCAGAGATCCTTATGTATAGATTAATGGTTCTATTTCTATTTGAGTTTGACATCACTGATTTAAATCACAGAATCTCAGAAAGGAAGGATCATTGTAAGCTATATCCAACTGGAGAACCAGCTTTTGAGAGCTAATAGTTAAATTTTCAGTGTGAATATTTACATCAGTAAAGCAAATCGTACAAAGCAGAGCTTAATATATTGTTTTGTTGATATTTAAGACTTAGGAAAGTGATGAAAAAAATGTTAATAATGCTGATTAAACTAGAAAAAAAATTACATTTTTCTCTCCTCCCCCCACCCCACTGGATGGGATTTTGAGGATTATATAGCTTAACCCATTCTGGTACAAAAGTTTCTCTATGAAATTCCTAAAAAACCTCTACAAGATTTCAAAGCAGCCTATTCATTTTGAGAAAATTCTAATTACTAGAGTGATGGCCCTGAGGTCAGGAAGACCCAAGTTCAAAAGCCCTTCCTAAAATGGAGCACCCAGAACTGAATTTCAGTTTTCTAGATAGTACCTAACTGGCCTACCTGATGTCTTAAGATTTCTCTAATCCTATGATTCTAGGTTTTCTTTGTGGAATGATATGGGCTAACATCTCTACAAATAGGTGTTATTAGTGGCAGAAACCGAACTGGTTTAAGTGAACAAGACCAGATCTAATCTGAGTTCTATTTAACCAGCTATGGTACACCATGGGTAACTCATTGAATGGGAGGAAACAATCTTCATCACTTCTTCGACTATATCCCCTCCATTCATCCCAGTCTTTTAGATGTCCCAAATCTTAATAAAAGGATGACTAATGAACTTTTTCTCTTAAATTTTGTGTTATGAGCAAATCAAATGCCCTTCCTTTCTAATTTCATATTTAAGGTTCCCCTTTTTAGTATTCCACAGAATTAATGCTTATTTTTACCTTTATGATACTTCAGACTCTTATAATTCCCCCCCAAAGATAATTGCCCTTGTAATTTGCTTCCCCTTAGTATAGTCTCCGAGTCTCACTCTTGACTTATTTTTTCCATCCAAGTCACTCCCCATATCAACTTCTGAAATATTCAACACACGGTTCTGCCATACCACAAGTGGCAGTTATAGATTGTTAGATCTGACAAGAACATTAATTTCACACCTCAATAAACTAAGGCTTTATTTTGGGAAATGCCATTAGAAAAGATTAAGGACCCAAATAGATTTTGAAAAAAACTAACCCTACATTCAGCACAAACCTTTATCAGCCAGTTGTTCTTTCTGAGTCCAGAAAGTAGAGACTGGAGGATAAACAGACAGGAGATGGTATTTTGATGGTTCAGCTGAGAGATCCTGCTTCCTCCTGATGATTTGGCAAGTAAAGCTGGTTGTCCTGGAACAACCTAGGGTCCCTGATATACCCTGAAATAATGGAGCATTATTGTTTATCTGGCTAGGTTATCTGACTTTATATTTCAACATTATAAAGTGGATAGGAGGGATGATCAGAAGAGTCCTGATCAGTTTGACCATTTCCTCAATTAGCTTGTAAGATTCTAGACTGTGATAGATAAATCTAGACCTGGCCATCCCTAGAATCTCAATGAACTGCAAAGACAATGAAGTTCCAATGGGAGAAGATGTCACTTCTTTGGCAAACTGAAACTATCTTTGCCTTTGGAACAGTAGACTCACACTCAAATTAAAACATCTGCAGGGAGCAAACCAACTTAGAAAATCACATATTAATATTATCTATGAACAATTCTTAAAAGTTAAATAGCTACTTAGCTATTAAGCTACTACTTAGACCCCAGGACTTGGAACTTAAATAGAATCCACCCCATGGTTGCCACTCCTTGCTTCTAGTTGCCACTTTTTGAAAAGGCAGCTATTCTCTTTTCACTCAAGGATAAGCCTATAAGGTGAGAGAAAAGTCACTTTCCAGATGATTTTTGAACACTGGAGGGAAGTCATATAAGTTAGTGCTGAAATAAATTGGTAAAGTGTGATCTTGGCTGCTTGCCAAAGAAAGGAAAGGATAAAGCTCTCCTGTCACAGGAAATGTTCCCCCCTCCACTCCCATTACCTTTTCTTCTTCATTTATCTTTTTTTTTTTTTTTTGCAATGGGAATAAGACTTCTTTCAGGGTTTTCATCTCACTTTGAAGCCATTTCACTAGGGAATTGCCAACCTCTAAAGCAGAAATACCCAACTTTTTCTTGTGGGGGATGGAGAGAAGTGATTTCTTACTTCCTTGAAGCTTTGAGATCATTCCAGAGTAGGGGGAGAGGTTGCTGATAAGGAAGTGTCCAAATGGTCTATAACGAAAGATGACCTGCAAAGCCCAGCTCTTCCATTTAAAAGTCACTGGTCATTTTAGGAGCATCATTGAATTCCTCTTGGTTTTCAATTTCCTCATCTGAAAATGATCGGGTGAGTGCCATTGGCAGCTGGTGGATAATGAACTCAAAGATTTGTTGGGAGTTGGTAGATTTTGATCTACTGGTTGGGTACTCCTGATTTAAAGCAAAAATGTCCCTATACTGGGGCAGCTAGGTGGCCCAGTGGATATCAGCCAGTTGTTCTTTCTGAGTCCAGAAAGTCAGGATGACCTGAGTTCAAATCTGGCCTCAGACAATAATTACCTAGCTGTGTGACCTTGGGCAAGTCACTTAACCCCATTGCCTTGCCAAAAAAAAGTTGACCCCATCCTTTAGTTAGGGATGGCAATTTTGTTTCCTTAATTAAGCCTTAATGGGAGATATTGGGGTGGGGGTTCATAGAATTACATATAGAAAGAACCATAGAGATCAGCTAGATCAACTTGATCATGTTCAGATGCGGAAGTTGAAAATCAAGAGGATTTCGGTGACGTCCTTAAAGTCAATAATTCCAGTTAAGTATAAGAGCTGGGATTTGAACCCAGGTCTTTCAACTCCACTTGTGTTTTAGTAGGACATTAGGGGCTGCTAGGTGGTGCTAATCTGTCCTCAGGCACCTATGTGACCCTGAGCAAGTCACTAGACCTTGTTTGCTTCATTTTCCTCATCTGTAGAATGAGCTGAAGAAGGAAATGACAAACTGCTTCAGGAACTTTACCATGAAAACCCCAAATGGGGTCATAGGACATGACTGAAAAGGTTAAATCACAACACTATGACATTTGGGTTAGGTTTATCCACACTCCTCTCACTCGCTCACCAAACTCATCACTGACCTGAACATTGAAGCTTGTACAAACTGCCTGGAGCCCAATTTTGAAAGAGGCTGAGGAGGTACCTCTTGGCAGAATAGCCTGGATGGATTTGTTGTTCAGTCTGGCTATCTGGCTTACTTAGGAAATGTAAGTATGGTTGACAACCCTGGTCCTTAACCTTCTGCAGAAAAACAGACAAGAGACGAACTCATCTGTTAGGAGCTCAGAGGCCTCATGCAGTTGATACAGTTGGGTTCACAGATCCCTCATCAATAATCTTGGGAAACTCCCTAAAGGTGCCTGAAGGCAACAGGAGTGTATATCTCAGCCAACAGATACAAAAATTGAGAAATTGCAGGATGAAGTTCTTTAAGTCCCCAACAGATTTGGAGTTGGAGGGAATCAGAGATGAGAATCACCAGGTTGGGTTAAGATAGAACATTGGAAAGTGATAAAACTCCTCAGAAGAAAATATATGACTTAACACACTCTATGGAAATTATTTCTGGAGAGGTTATTTATAGTCCAATTCATGTAAAACCCCCACTTAATTTAAAGAGGAGTGGGAAGAACTCTGACTATAATTGTGTTTCAGTTCTATCACTGTGACCTTGGAAGACTCTTAAACTCTCTGAACCTCAGTTTCTTTATGTCAAATCTCTACCTCATGAAGTTATTATCAGGAGTGACTCAGATAGTATATATGACAGTTATTCTGAACTTCAAACTGGTTATTAGTCAAATTAATAATGGAATGTTTTTCATGTTTTTGCTGCTGGTCTGTTTCTTCTTTTATAACATGATTAATATGAAAATGTTTTACATGATTGTACACATATAAGCTATATCAAATTGCTTACCATCTTGGGGGGGGGAGTGACAGAGGAAGGGAGAAATTTGGAACTCAGCATTTAAAAATGTTAAAAATTGCCTCTACATCTAATTGGGAAAAATAAAGTATTATTTCAAAAATTAATAATACATAATCAAGCCTTACCCCCCATGTACTCATATCTCAAAGTATAGTCCAAATAATTTTCTCTTATCCAGACTAATCATCCTCAGTTTCCTCAGCTGGTCCTTACATGTCATAATTTCAAAGCATCTGTTAAATTTTTTTTGATCTCTTATAAAAGTTTTGCTGCTTTTCAATGTCCCTCCTAAACATGGCACCCCCAAAAGTAAATACAATACTACAGATATATCTTGAGTAGGGCAGAGTACAATTCAACACCCACTGTCATAATCTCACCAACTCTTATGCCTATTTTATTCAGTCAAAAGAAAAAAGCTTTTTGGACTCCTGCATCTCACTATTGGCTCACATTGCAATCCACTGAGACCTCAAGCCTATTTTCAGGTGAAATATCTTCCACCTTGATTAAAAAACAAAACTCAATGGTAAGACTTTACATTAACGTCTATTAACTTAAAATCTTTTTTAGATTTGACCCAGTGTTCTAGTCTGACATGATCTTTTTGGACCCTGACTCTTATCCAGTCCAGATTTGCGTTATCTGAAGACTTGACAAGCATGCCCTTTAGGTCTTTAGGAGAGTCATCAATGAAAATGTTAGACAACTCAGGATCAAACTCAGATCCGAGGAGCACACCACCAAAGATCTCCTTCCATGTTGCTACTGAACCTTTAAGACAACCTGTGGATATGACCATTCTCATTATTCCCAAATCAACCAAATCAAACTACCAGATAAACCATGACTTCCTTGATTTTCCCACAAAACCAATAGGAAAAACTTTGTGTAAGGCTCTGCTCAGATCCTTTCTTTTAAATTTTATTTATCCAAAACCCTGAACCTGCTATTAGGGAAGGAGCAAGATTTTGAAACAACCTTCCACTAGAGAGTCTGACCAAAGTCAAGTCTCTGAGCTATATGACTTAACCTAATAATTTGCCAGAGATACACCAAACTGGGAAGGTGAGAGGAGAAAGGTAGGCAGTTGTCTGTTGCTTAGGTGCCAAGTTGACTTAATTAGATTGTGAAAAACTAATGCTGACCTTAGTTTTAATTATGCTGCTTGGAGGAACCAATTCACACCTTGAAATCATAAACCTATTTGTGCATGGGGTGGGTGGGGGTGGGGGGTGGGGGACAGAAGAAGCTTTCTGCCAACTTTCAGCCAGACGAAAAACTGTCTGTCTGCAGTTGTCTTAAGAGAAGGCATGTGTTTGGTTTCAGAAAAGGTGTTTGTAAAAATGTCCTGATCTGTGTCTACAGAATGGAAAAGGTCCCTAATGGTAGATTTTTGTCTGAAGGAGAAAGAAGGTGTGAATTTAGGATATGACTTGAAGAAAAACTTTTTCATAATCGGAGATATCCCAAAGTGGAATGGGATGGGGGGGCATAGTGGGACCTCCTCATTAGGGGTCTTCATGAAAAAGCAAAATGAACACTTCTCAACTGCTCAGGGAGTGAGGCTACATTTAAACTCAAGAGTAGGAGGAGAAGAAATAAAAGTGGGAGAGGGAGCACACAGAGCAACGATATTAAAGCAAGAAATGGGTTTCAATAGGGATTGGGGGACAACTGTGCTAGAAGATGAAATAAATATGAAAAGCTGGGCTAGTACCAGATTGTGAGAACCCAATAATAATACTGATAACCGATAAGGCCTATGGGCTATGATCACTAGAAGTTTAAATTGCATAGATGTTTGAGATCTCAATACAGAACATTAAGTAATTGCTACAAGTGTCTAGACAGTTTACCTCGTACTAGGTGTGTACACCAGTGTAGGAATTCTCATGGTCCTTTCCAAAGGGCATGTAACAACAATAAAGGAGAATGGTAGTGGTGGGAGATTTAAAATGATCTGAAAATTTGTTCCCAGTTCCCAAACACAAACAAAAAACCCAGGTTGTGGATATATGACTAGCTGCTGGATATTGTTATTACTATTTCTCCTGTTTGTTCTTCAAATGGCACCCCCCCCCCAAGTGTATCAGGATACCATCTCTCCAGAGAGGCCTCTGTCAGTTTAAGGATGAGGATGACATATGGTATGGGTTCAGGCAAGCCCTCTGTTGTTATTATTCTCATTATTTAGTGTTTCTGGAGCAAAGCATAGTTGCAAAGTGCTTTACTGTAGGTAGCTTGTGCAATAGCAGAGCTATCTGCCAAGAAAAGTTTGGGGAATCTCTTTTCCTGGAGGCTAGAGATCATCAGTTGTACTTTTGCCTGAAGTGGGAGGCTGCTATTGACCTTCTGAAGTATTTTCCAACCTTATTCCATTCAAAGACAGAAAATATATTTAGTGTCTACTATGTGATAGAAAGACTACTAGGGATAGAAAAACAAAAGAAGAGTATAGAACCTTAAGGAACTTAAAATTTAATCAGGGAGGGACAGAATAATATATTCATAAGCTCTGAAACAAGCAAGGGAAGAAATTATGGCAGAGGAAAAGTCCAAACAAAATATTATGAGAAATTTAAGGAGAGAGAATTTTTCTCTTTGGTGGAATCAGTGAATTCTTCATGGATATGTGGCACCCGATAACAGGCAGAAATATGAGGTGGTGTTTAAGGGGGAGGAAAGGATGGTTGAGAGGTGTTGCAGGCACAGTCCATCCCAAGATAGAGGAGAGCAAGCAGATAATATGGTAAGTGAACTATTTGACCAGGATGCACATTCTAGGAGGTAGAACAGTAGGAGATAAAATTAAAAAGGAGATTGGAATCAGACTATAGAGGCCACTGTATACCAGTATCCATGGTTTTTGAGTTAGAGAGATGTAATCAGAATGTTTTATTTAGGAAATTATATGGATAATATGAAAGAAAGAGATTAGGAGCAGGAAGCGTGGTTTGGAAGAGTCTGGAATAGTCCAGGTGAGAGGTGCTAAAAGCTTTAATTAGGAAGTAGAAAAGAGGGAGCAGATGTGATAAATATAGAGCAAGCAATAATAGGACTTAGAAACTGATTGGATGTTGGTAGTGGGAGAGGGAAATGGAAGTCAAAAATGAACTGGAGGTTTCAAACCTGAGTGACTTGGAAAATAATGATGTAAAAAGAAATGGAATTGTTAGTAGGAAGGACTGATTATGGGGGGAAGATGAATTTCCTTTTGGACATATTGAGTTGAAGGTGGCAATGATATATCCAGCAGAAGATATGCAACAGGCACTTGGTTTTTAAAGTAATTTCTCATGTGTATTTTGAAACATTAATGGGATTCATTTCCTCCATCATCCTCCTTTAAAAAGATAAATGTTCTGAAGCAGAGAACAGAGAGTTGATTAGAGCCACACAAGAAGTCAATCAGAGAAGGGAGGGTTTGTTTTACAGAGAGGAGGTAAAATTATTGGGACTTAAAGACAAAAGGGTCTAAATAAAAAAAAATTCAAGATGTTTGTAGCATTTAGAATTGAATTGATATGCTCTTTAATTTGCAGTTTATGCAAATTAATAGATTATCAAACCTGAGATCAGAAAGACTCATCTTCAAATCTGGCCTCAGATATTTACTAGTTATGGGACTCTGGACAAGTTATTTAACCCTGTTTGCCTCAGTTTCCTCATCAGTAAAAGGAGCTGGAGAAGCAAGTGGCAAACTACTCCAGTATTTTTTGCCAAGAAAACCCCAAATGGGGTCACAAAGTGTTGGACTTGACTAAAATAAATGAACAAGAGAATTCATTAACTTGCATGAAGAATTTTATAGTTGGAAAGGGGCTATCTAGCCTTCCCTGTGCCAGAAAATAAAGGACATAAGATCCCTTTTAGAAGTTACCCAACAAGTAGTTATCCAGGCCTTGCTTTAAAATTTCCAGCGGGGGAACTCACAACATTCCAAGATATCTCATTCCACTTTAAGATAAAATTAAAAGAAAAATTTCCCATATATCAAACCCCAATCCCACTCTCTACAATCTAAGCTCTATGACATAAATAATTCTTTGAAGTACCTGAGGTTCCCAGAATAACCACACTCCACATTTAAAGTCCACTAAGCTCTAACTCACTAGTTCCAACAGTGTGTCAGTTGTCTTGACTTTTGTTATGAGACTCTGATGACATAGAGTGAGGTTGATGACTTTTCTAAGCTCTGCCTCACTTAAATTCAATTCACTCAAAAGTCAAGACAAAATCCTAAGTGATATCATTGGTCCTCTTCAAAAAATGAAGGATGGGGGGTAGCTAGGTGGCATAGTGGATAGAGCACCGGCCCTGGAGTCAGGAGTTCCTGAGTTCAAATCCAGCCTCAGACACTTAATAATAAGAATAATTACCTAGCTGAGTGGCCTTGGGCAAGCCACTTAACCCCATTATCTTGCCAAAAAAAAAATGAAGGATGATCAATAACAGCCATACTTTTTTCTAGTCTTCCAAAGGACACAATTATTTTAATGCAGACACCTAATGAAATAAAAGAATTTTCCTTCATGTATCTGGGTTATACTTTCCCACAAATACACCATCAGTAAAAAAGAGTAGACATAGAGAGAAATAATGCATGGGGGGAGGGTCAGTGTGATCAAATTGCCAGCATGCAGCCCCCTCAAATTAATTTCAGGGCTGCCTTCCAATAAACCACAAAAGGCTTTTTGGGGTCTGGAATGCCATGATTTTCTTCAGGCCTCCTAAGACCTTTGGGTCTTGTCTTACAAATAAATCTGAGCAAGTACAAAAGCTAAGCTAAGAGAAAAATTCATTATTTTCTTCCTGTCCCACATTCCTGCTTTATTATGCATGTGTGGCCACCAATAAGCATCCCAGGTTTTTAGTTGCCTTACTCATATGACAATCCTTAAAATTCTTAGTCAGTGATCATATTTCCATAAATCTTCTTTTCTCCAGGACAAATATCCCTAGTTCTTTCAATCAATCCTCATAAGGCAGGATCATTCAGGTAGCCTCTGGCTCATCTCCAGCTTGTCAAGGTCTTCCCTAAAATATGGTGCCCCAAACTGAACCAGATACCCCAGCTGTGGCCGGACCAGGCAGAATAAAACAAGACTAGAGCTAATCACCTCCCAGATCTTGAAAACTAGATCTCTTAATGCAGACTGATCACATTCCCTTTTTTCTTTTTTTCTTTTTGGCTGAAAAATCACTTTGTTGACTCATATTACCCTTGTGGTACCATAAAACCTGGAATTTTTTCCCAGTTTTTTTGATACTGAGTGTAAGACTACATTTATCCATGTTAAATTTCATCTTATATGATAAAATATGGCATAAAACCCAGAATTTTTTTCAGTTTTTTTTATTCCCAATGTAAGACTATATATATGCATAACTATAAGACTATAGTTATCCATGTTAAACTTCATCTTATAAAATATGGAAAGTATGGGAGGAGTCATATTAAGACAAGCACAGTATTAACCCTGTTGTAGCTATTAATTGGTCCATCAGTTCTGGAAAATTATTTGGAATTAGGTAAGAAAATTCCCTAAGCTGTTTATATAGTACCTATTATATGCTAGACACTGTAATCAGCTTTTAACAAGTATTATCTCATTTGATCCTCACTGTGAGGTAGATTCTGTTATTATTACTATTTTTATTATTTCAATTTTATAGTTGAGGAAACTGACAGAGAGGTTAAATGATGTACCTAAGGCCACACAGCTGGGAAGTATTTGAGTTGAGATTTGAACTCCGGTTCTTCCTGACTCCATGTCCAACTGACCCTTCTATCTTCTGTGCTGGATATATATTTCAAAGAGTTCAGAGAAAAATCCCAGATATATGAAAATATTAAAGTAATCTTGTGAAAGTAAAAAAAATTTAGAACCAAAGTAGGTTTCCATTAATTGGGTGAATGTCTGAAAAACTGTCCTATAAGGTGTTCTGGAGCCAGCTCTAATTGACTTTCAAGAACTATTTTCATTGTGACCATTTAAATCTTAGAAAAATCTCAGGGCTTGATTTATTGTTTTGTTAATTGTTAAGAAAGTATTAATAATACAGATCAAACTTAAAAGTGGATGTATAAATATTTTTTGGGGGGGAAAGAGGACCAGGCTGCGAAACATTACCAGGATAATCTTATTTTACTCTATATAAATTTCTTGAGTTCAGTAGGATCGCAATGGAAAACTCAGGAAATGAAGTTATCAGCAGACTAAAGGTCTGGTGACTATAGATTAATAGTAATAATTATTATAACTGAAATTACATAGTATTTTAGGCAGCAAGGTGGCTCAGGGGATAGAGTGCCCGGTCTGGAGTCAGGAAACCTGAGTTCAAATGTGACCTCAGGCACTTATTAGATGTGTGACCCTGGGCAAGTCACTTAACTAGCTGCTTCAGTTTCTTTATCTGTAAAATGAACTAGAGAAGGAAATGACAGACCACTCTAGTATCCTTATCCAGAAAATCAAATGGGGTCATACAGTTGGACATGATTGAAACAACAATAAATATAGTGCCTTTTCAAGTTTGCTCTGTGTCCATTATCTCATTTGAGCCTCAAAACTTCCTTTGGTGTAATGGAAAAAAATACTATTGCACCTTAAGAAACAATGCATATGAATAATTAAGTGAAACATGGTGAACTGAAATGAAACAAGAAATGAAAATACTCAACCTTAAAAGGTATTTACCTTAATTGCCACAATCTTGGTCCCTTAGAACAAAGAAATTAAATCCTTTCAGTATCATGGTGAGGAACTGCAAATGAGGAGTTTTGTTTATGTTGTCAAAGTAGATGATCAGTTTTGCTAAATTTGTTTTCTCCATTACAAATGAGAGTTCAACAGAGGATGGGAAATGATTGATGTTTTTATAAAGGGCCTCAATAAAAGTTTTTAAAAATCATTTTAAGATTATAGAGACATTTTTATATTGTGATTTTATCATTGAACATGTTAGATATTTCAATTTTCCCTTCTCAGTAAATTTGAGAAACATGTTACCTTTATCATCTGATAAAATTGACCAATAGCCTAGGGCCAAGGACAAATCCTGGTTCTTCCACTTACTTAAGAGTTCCTTCTGAGATACCATTTATGACTGATTTTTGGATCCAGTCATTCAAACCAATTTCAAGATCATTTCATAGTACTTTTATCTAGCTTTCATGATGTCTTCTTGCCTACTTTATGGGCATAAGAACAATTTTTTTTAGGTTTTTGTAAGGCAAACGGGGTTAAGTGGCTTGCCCAAGGCCACACAGCTAGGTAATTATTAAGTGTCTGAGACCGGATTTGAACCCAGGTACTCCTGACTCCAGGGCCGGTGCTTTATCCACTAACCCACCTAGCCGCCCCTGCATAAGAACAATTTTGTCTAATTTTTCCAATGCTGGTATAGCTATAGTATTGACCTACCCCACTCTAAAAAGGAAATGAGGCTAGTAAGATCTGTTTTTGATGCTACCTAACTCCTAGAATCACTACTTCATTTTCTGGAAATTTATTAAACCATTCCTTTAATAATATAGTCTAAAATTTTGCTATTAATTGAAGCAAAGAATTTACTAGCTTATATTATGTAGTTTTGAATCTTTTTCCAATTCAGAAAATTGGAACATTTGCCTTTGACTCTGTATCATCTCTCTGTCTATATCACCTCTATCTGTATCACTTTATCTTCTATCCATAATTTATTAATGATCATTGACTCAATAGTTATACCAGATTTTTCCATCCATGGGATACAGTTCTTTTGGTTCTGGTAACATAAACTCACTAAAGATAACTAGATGCTGTTTTATTATCTCCTTACTTATCTCAGGTTTTCTCTCCTTAACACCTATTCTTTTTGGTTCTGTCCTTTCCGGTCCAAAGCTGTCAGAGAAAGTGTAAAACTAATTAAGATTTAAGTAGCTCTGTGTTCTTCCAATCATACATTATCACAATCTCTTCCATCCCAACCAGCAGTCCCTGTTCTTCTTTGATCCTGATTTTGTCCATGATATAGTTTGTTTTTTTTTTTAATCTAACACTATTTGTTTGACATTTATTACCAACCTCAGCTTACTCTGGGCTTCAGAGCTCTTGAGTCTTACCAAACTACTTAACCTGTTCTTCCTACTTTCTACTGTAGTAGTATAGTAGTAATATAATTTAGTGGTTGTAGTAATGGTAGTAAGTAGTTGTATGTATTAGTGGGTAGTAGTGGTGGTGGTGGTGGTAGTAAGTGGTGTTAGTGGTAGTGGTGGTAGTATTTGGTCATTCTGTCTGACTCTTCATGACCCTATGGGCATAACTCATAGTGGGTTTTTTTTTTGGCAAAGTATTAGAATGATTTGCCATTTTTTTCACTAGTGTGTTCTCATTTTACAAATGAAGAACTGAGGCAAATAAAGGTTAAATGATATTTTCAGGGTCACAGGATGAATAAGTATCTGAACCTGGATGTTATCTCAGGTCTCCACGACTCCCAGGTCCAGTACTCTATCCACTGTGGTACCTAGCTGCCCCAATGATAATAATAATAATAATAATAATAATACTGACATTTATGTTCTGGGCATTGTGCTTAGTTATTACCTGTTATTATCCTCATTTTACAAATGAGTAAATTAGATATTTTTTTCAAACCGAAGCTGGTTAATGAGTTCTCTGTGTAACCACATCAATCTATTTAACAATTATTTTTTTCTATCTGGAATTATTTTTTTTCTTCCCCCACCCCATAATATGTATCTGGTTCAGCTTTGAGCTTCCTTACAACTTCTATCTGTAGACCTTCCCCTCTCTTAAGACACAGACTTTTTGTTCATGGGAATCTTATTTATCCTTTCTCTGAACTCTTTGAAATTTGCTTTCCAAAAATCTAGGGTGTGGTTCAGACTATTCCTGGCTTTCTATTCCATTTCTATTATGAATGTTAAGACAGAGCAATTACTTCCCCAAAAGGTTCCCATAATTTCTGCTATAGCAGCCATTTCTTCCTTGGTAAGAATAAAATCTGCAGCATGGTCTCCCTCTGCCCTTTAACTGAAATTCTTAACCTCCTCTCTAAAATATCTCTTTACCTTATTAGAACAAACAGGAGAAAAACTAGAATACAGAAGGGAAGCTAGAAAGTAGTTTCTGAAACAGAGAAGTAAACAATGACAGGAGAAGATATTGGCTGTGGATTCGATTCAGATTGCTCAAACCTGCTATTGTGTTTGCCAATCAACTTTTGGCTCCTAGTTTCTACTGAAATGACTAATTAGTGTTCACAGAGCAGCCCATTATCCAAACTCCTACACCACGTGCTCTGTTTAACAGCTGGCCTGTATGGACCTGTTGGTCTTCCTCAATGCTAGGTGTAATGAATGGCTCCCAGGGTCCTGATGACTTGGGAGGTGCCCAGTCTCAGTGACTCTCTTGACCACAATAGCCAAGTGCTCAAGGCTTGAAAACCAATCCTCCCTGGCACCTGAACCAATGTTGACTTTAGAAAGATGCGGCAACTGACAGGGCTTAAAGACTTGCTAGGGCTCATGTTCCCACTGAAGAATCAGAGGCATGGCTATTACCTGAGTTCTTAAGAAAAAAAAAGACAACAGGAAGCTAGCCAACTTCTTGTTTCTGAATCACTAAGTAAATGGCTAATCTAGGATGGAAGAATGGCTGTCAAAATGATATAATGGAAAGACTTCTAGATTGAGAGTCAGGAGAACTGGGTTTGAATCCTTCCCTTGACAACTGATTTCTTGTATGACATTGAGAATTTCTCTAGTTGTAAAATAAAGGGGTATGAGTATGGCAGCTCATGCTTATTGTGATCCCTGTTACTGCTGAAGTGACTGAGACTGGCATTGGATTGGACTATCAGTCTATATTCAGTATTGATAAACTAGGGAGGGAGCCCGAGTCAGTTAGAGATCCCTGGAACCAGGCTATGAGGAGCCCCTGCACTTTTAGTCTGTGTAACATTGGGAGACACTCTCAGTCTTTTAAAAAAAATGAGGATGGACTAAGTAGATAGTAATATTTAATAGCTAGTGTTTTAAATGTTTTACAAATATTATTTAATTTTAATCTCATGGTAACCTGGGGAGGTAGGTGCTATTATTACACCTCTTTTACAGATGAAGAAACTGAGGCAAATAGCAATTAGTGACTTGCCCAAGGTCACTCAGCTAGTAAGAGTCTGAGGTCAGGTTTGAACTCAGATTTTCTGGATTCTATGTTTAGTGCTCTAGCCATTTATGCCTGACTCTTAGAAGTTCTCTGAGATTCCTTCCAAATTTGATTCCTCTAATCTTTGACTCTTGTGATATAGAATTTGCCAAATTATATCAGGAAGATGATTAGGTAGCATTTAAGGTTTGTAAAGTGCTTTCTATACATTATCTCATTTGGTCCTCTCCATAATGCTAAGATATATATATATATATATATATATATATATATATATATATATATATATACATATATACACACACACACACACACACACACATATATATATATATATACTACAGATGGGGAAACTGAGGCTGAGATTGATGACATGAGTTAGTGTCTGAGGCAAGATTCAGACTTGGTACTTCCTGATTTTAAGTCCATCATTCTTTTTACTATACCTTACTGACTCTACATTTCTCAAGTTGAAAAATGGTTGAAGGATATGAATAGTCAGTTCTGAAGAGAAGAAACCCAGGCTATCTCTAATAACATAAAAAATGACTACTCCTGTTAGAGAAATACAAATTAGTTCAATTTCGAGTTGCCCCTTCACACTATAAGATCAACAAAGATGACAAAAAAAGAAAATGACAAATATTTGAGGGGATGAGCTATGGTTAAACTTTTGGTGGAACCTAGAAAAAGACACAACCACTCTGGAAAGCAATTGGGAATTATGCACAAAAGGTTATTAAACAGTGTATGGCCAGTGACCCAGGTTTACTTCTATTAGGCAAAGGAGATCAAAGAAAGAAGAAAAGGTCCCACATATAAAAAATATTTATTGTTGTCTTTTTATGGTGGCTAAGAATTGGAAATTGAGGGGATGCCCATAAGTTGGGAAATGGCTGAAGAAGTTGTGGTATTTGATTGTGATGGAATACTGTTGTTCTGTAAGAAATGTTAAGCAGGATGAATTCAGAAAAACATGGAAAGATTTACATGAACTGATGCGAAGTGAACAGAACCAGGAGAACATTGTACACAGTAACAGCATTATTGTATAATGAATAACTTTGAATGACTTGACTATACTCAGAAATACAATGCCCCAAGACAATCCCAAAGAATGCATGATGAAAAAAACTATCAGCTTCCAGAGAAAGATCTGATAGTCTGAATACAGATTCAAGCATACTATTCTCTCTCTCTCTCTCTCTCTCTCTCTCTCTCTCTCTCTCTCTCTCTCTCTCTCTCTCTCTCTTTCTCTCTCCCTCCCCCTCTCCCCCTCCCTCCCTCTGTCTCTTTCTCTGTGATCTAGTTTTCTTCCACAAAATGACTAATATGGAAATATATTTTATATAATTGTGCATATATACCTATATCAGATTGATTACAATCTCAAGGAGGAAGGAGATCAAAATAAGAAAAAAACCCAAATGTTACAAATTGTTTTTATATGTAGTAAAGGATAAAAAAAATTATTTAAAAAATAAAATGCTATGATCCCTAAAAAAAAGAAATGACTGCATAAATTGTGGTATCTGAATACGATGGAATCCTGTTGTGCTATAAGAAATGAGGGAATGGATGATTTCAGAGACTTGGAAAGACTTGTAGGGATTGACACAATTGAAGCAAGTGGAATATGGAGATCAATTTACAAAATAACATCAACTATATAAAACGAACAGTTTGAAGACGTTTTTAAAATGAGGATGAATGAAATGAGCAGAACTGAAGAGAACAGTTTGTACAGTAACAGTAAGATTGTAAAGACAAGAACACTGATTGTATTTCTGAAGATCAGTGATGGGAGATGCTATCTTGCTGACATATCTCCTGATATGGAGGTGATGAACTTAGGATCCAGAATGAGACATACACACTCAGTCACACACACACACACACACACACACACACACACACACATGCATTCTTAAACATTGCCAGTGAGAAAATTTATTTTGCCCCACTATGAATGTTTGTAAAAAGGAATTTGTTTTTCTTTTTTTTCTTAATGGGATGTGAGGGGTAAGAAATAGATAAAATAGATTTCTATTAATTTAAAAACCTTTGGAACAAAAAATCAAAGTTTCCCTTATTTTTCAAGTATATACTTCCATGCAGTCATATTTCAAGACTTCTATGTTATGGGTACAGCTGTTTGGCACTATCAACCTCTCTAGGACTGGTGCTGTTAAAACTAGTGTGTGCCCAATAAAGACCAGCCTTAAAATTGTCCATCTAATAAAATAAAATAAAATTGCCTTATTTGAGGTGGTTACACCTGTAGAGATCAGGTAAAGGAGTATGAAGGGGAAGAGGTATGAGTGAGATCTCTTGTTTGTGTAAGCTGTTGAAAGTAAGCAAGTTAGTAATTCTCAGAAAGCATCATTTGGTATTAGCCATGTTTCCTGCCAAAGCCATAACTTTCTGTATATACCACCATTATCTCTTTCCAAATAGTCTAATTCTCCCCACAGTTAATGTGGTTTATTTTTAGGAGTCTGAAAGATATTCTTTACCCTATGTGTGATAACTTCCCAAAGAAAAGACACCCTCTCTCCCATTTTTTTTTGCTAGAATGCATTCTAAGAAACTATCATGATAAGAAAATCTGAATTCAAATTTTACCTCAGATACTTATTAACTGTGGGACCCTGGGCAAGTCATTTAACTGCTGTTTGCTTCATCTATCAAAGAGGAATGATAATAGTAATTACCTCCCAGAGTTGTTAATGAGGATAAAATCAAATATCTGTAAAGCTCTTCATAAACTTTGAACAACTTTATAAAGGCTAGCTGAATGTGAGGAGGACCTTTGTGGACTAGCTGTAGAGATAAGCACTAGATGAGAGTCAGTCCTGGCTGAATAACTGGAACTAAAAAGTAGACACCCAATGTTAACCTGGAAGGAGGATTGCAATGGAATGTCCTGTAAATTTGTGCTTGATCCTATGATATTTAAGATTTTTTTTTATCAATGATTTGGATAAAGGTATAGCTAGCACACTTACTGAATTTGTAGAAGTCACAAAGGAAGGATAACCAATCCATTGGATGCCAATCAGCATTTGAAAAAAAATCTGGCTACTAGAAACATTGAATTGAATCAAATAAGATGAAAGTTAGTTAATAAAGATAAATATAAAATCCTATACTCAGATTCAAAAAATCAATTTTATAAGTAGAAGATAGGTGAAATATTGCCCTAAAGTGGTTCTGACAAAAGATCTTGGGAAAAATCTCAACATGGTCAATACTATGATATAGCAGCCAACAAAAACTTTTATGATCTTATGTTGTATTGAGAGGGATAGTTTTTTAGAAATAAGGAAGTGATAGTCTTCCTGTATTCTTCTTGGGTTAGACCACATTTAGATATTATATTCAGGTCTGAATACCACATTTAAAGAAGAACATTGTTAAACTTCATAGCATCCAGAGGAGGGTAAATAAGATAGTGATGGTATTTGAGATCATGGCATATGAGAATGAGTTGAAGGAAATGAGGATGATTAGCCAGGAAAAGAGAAACCTTGGGGGGAAGAAGGGGATATTATAGGATAACTATGTTCAGGTATTTGATGGGTTTAGAATTATTCTGTTTGACCATAAGGGCAGAACTCGAAAATAATTGGTAGAAATTGCAAAGAGGCAAATTTGACTTCCTATAAGGTGAAAGCTTCAATGAATACTTAGAACTGCTAAAAAATGGAATGAGCTGCTTCTAAAGGTAGTAGATGAGGTCTTCAAGAAAAGGCTGAATGATAACTTGTCAGAATTGTTCTAGAAGGAATTCTTTTAAAATGATTGTTGTTATGACTAATAAGGAAATATGTTTAACATAGCTGTACTTGTATAACCTTTATCAGATTACTTTCCAGGGGAGAGGGAAGGGAAGGAAAGGGAAGGAGGGAGAAAAATGTGAAACTCAAAAATCTTAAAAAAAATTAAAATTGAAAACTATCTTTACATGTAATTGGAAAAAATAAAAATCACATAAAAATAATTGTTAACATTCATATTATGCTTTAAGACTTGCAAGATACTTTACATAAATCATCTTATCCTCACAACATTCCTTTGAGATAGTTGCTATTATTATCTCTGCTTTACTGATGAGAAAACTGAACTGGAGTTAGTTAAGTGACTTGCCCAGGATCCTCTAGACACTGCCTGAGTAGGATTCAGACTCTGGTACTACTACCCAAACTGCTACTTTTCTCAACTTGTTGTTCCCAAAATAAACAGGTTAACAAAATTTTTAAGAACTGACTTTGGTGAAGAGAGCACACAGTAGATGTGATGATGTAAATTAGGAAAAGCAGGGCAAGTCCTGTCAGAGTAATGAGACAGAACAGAAAAGGGACAACATTATTAGTATTGAAGCTTAAATAATTTGCAGTAAATCACTTTTTTTGCTGTTATGGTTAAAAATAGGGTATTTGGATTACATGGATAGTCTGGTTTAGTGAAATCAGAATTTATGTAGCACACCAATATCACTGGATTGCTTGTTTCCCAAGTATTACAATACAATAAAATACATGATACTGAAATCAGGTACTGATCATAATTTAATCTCTTTGATGATTCATAAGGCACATTTAGGATTCTATAGTGCCTCAGGTGCTTTCTTTTGTGAGTTATCAAAAGACAGTACTGAGAAAAAATTCTGATTAATTTAAATTTTCAGGTTGCTCTTGTTCTGGACTACAGAATGGAATAAGGGAAGGGAATAAACCTTCAAAGAGTGCCAACTATAAGCCAAACACAGTACAAAATGCTTTTTACAAATATTATTTCATATGATCTTCACTGAAACCCTGAGAAGTAGGTGCTATTATTCCCATTTTATGACTGAAGAAACTAAGGCAAATTAAGATGAAGAAATTTGTCCAGGGACACAGATATCAGAGGAGGTAAACCAGGTGGCACAGTGGGTAGAGTTCTAAGTAGTCAGAAAGGTTCCCGTTCAAATCTAGCCTTAGATACTTACTAGCTATGTGACCTGGGCAAGTCACTTAACCCTGTTTACATTAATTTTCTCATCTGTAAAATGAGCTGGTAAAGGAAATAGCAAACCACTCCAGTATCTTTGCCAAGGAAACCCAAAATAGGAGTCAAAGAGTAGGATACAACTGGAAAAAAAGACAAAATAAATGACTTCCTAACTCTAGACCCATTACTCTATCTACTGTTCCATCAGCCACCCACAATATAGTAAAGCTAAGGTCCAAGAAAATGGTGCTCCCTTTAGGAACATTTGAAAAGGGTCGCTTATGTTTGGGAAAAACAGTCAACAAAATGACATTGCTGTTATTTCCTTAAAAGCCCAAGAACTTTGACATCTTACTTCATCAAGAAATTGTATCATAAAAAAATCTAGAGGTAGGTGTGCGTTGAACCACCAAACTCAGACATATTGCCACATCTATTTTAGTAGATCCATATATAGAACCTGAGATGATGTAGGATGTTTTAAAATTTTAATTGCCACCTATTTGAAACAACCTCATTTCCCACAGGTTTGAGTGGAGACTAAGTTATGTAGGTCTTCCTAATTAGTAGTTATCTTCATAGATTTTTCTCTTAGCCCCACTATATACTGAGCTGACATTTCCTGCTGCCCCATTATTTTGATTTTAGATGCTTTTAACTGCTGATCTTCAATTTGGGGTCAAAGAAATAATAACACACAAGCATTGTTTGAGAGACAATCAGTTTTTTAAAATCATCTGTGGGCTTTCCAGTTTCCATTAGTATCATACCTCACTTGCCTTTCTCTTGGCTCACCCTAATCAAATGGTCCCATTTCATAGCCCTCTACTATTCTTATTTCTTCTATTCCTTAATGTTGTTATTATTTACTTTGTGTCTACCTTCCCAATGAAGTACAAAATCGTTATAAGCAGCAAACGTGGTGAAACAATTTTTTAAATGGAATGCCTGATATCACTTCTCTTAGCCAAAAACACCTTTACATTCCTCAGATGTTAGAATTTGTATTGATGGAGAATATCACAAGCAGAGCCATGACCAGCAGTTTTTGTGCCTCAGGTAAAGTGGCATGAAACCCTCAATTCAGTTGGCTGGGAGAGGAGGTGGAAACTCCAGAATACTGCAAGTCTGCTGAGGTGGACAAAATGTGAGAAGGAGGGGGAATGCCAAGCTAGGGGAAAGCTCACCTGTGTGGCTGCTAGGAAGGGAGCAGGGCCACCTGGTAGTTTCCCCATTTTAACTAATTATCTTTGCTGAATTCTGTTGTTTCTACCTTTTGGACTGCAAGTACTATTGGCACGCTTTAAATTTGAGGACCCTGGTTCAAAACTCCATTTGCTCATCCCTAGTTATAGTTCTGGTCAAAAGTTTCAAGTCTTTACCTGTAGATTAATTTAAATATTCCCTTCATGTATTCATATCTTTATCTGGAGGATACACATGCCTCTTTATATTCAGGCTCTCTCTCTCTATATATATACAAGCAAAATTCCTATGTAGGAATATCATAGATTTACTGTTGTGCATAAATGTGTATGACAGATGTTTTATGTAAAATAATGCTTATGGATCTCTTAATGGGTTGGATTTCACCAGCATGGTTACTGTGTAGTTTATCAAAACTGAATAGAATAGAATTATAAATTGTGTTTTGATCCAAGATAGCACAGTTTGTGCCTGTTTTACCCTCATCATTTTGCTGCCAATTATCCTCAGTTATGGATTAAGCTTGTGATTGGAATAGTTGAGGTAAAGCTTTCAGGGAAGGGAATCTTTTTGTTTGTTCTTCATTCTAGAAAAGACTATGACATCAGGGAGGTGATTTCATGACATGCAAATGAGTTAAATTTAAATGAGGGGGTGCTGTGCAACCACCAGTCTCATTTTCTTGTCTGGGGTCCTCTGGGTCCAGTGGCAAGATATGGATCAGGAGATGGCCCTGGATACAGTGGGAGACCATGACTTTTTAAAGCTAGGTTTTTCCAAGGTCACTGTTTGACCAAGGCAATTCCCATTCAGACATTAAGGCTAAGTAAAAGAGAGAAGAAGCAAAGAAGCCAAGAATGACTACTTCCAAAAGAGAAAAAAAAATATTAGGAAAGTTAAGACCCTAAGGATATCTTAGTGATCAAGGCAAGTAGAAAAGAAAAAGAAAAGAAGCAAGAAGCCTCTTTTGCAGAGTCCAAAAAAAATAATCTGGGTAAGGGAATCAGGACAAAGTTGGGTAATCTCTAACAAGCAGGTCAGATCAATTCATGGGATGTGAAGCTATCTGTCAGAATTTTTGAGAGTGAGTCATGGCTTACCTGTTCCTACCTTTCTAAGGTCTGAGAGGCCAAATGGCTTCTCATAAGTCTCCCTGGGAAAATATTGAATCACATAGAATGTTAATACCTGGAAAGAGTTTTAGAAATTGCCTAATCTAGTTCTGCACCCAATTCAGAAACACCTCCCACAAGTATCTCTGACAGCTGATCATCCAGCCTTCATTTGAATACCTACAGGGATGGGGAGAGAATCCATGAAGTAGTCTATTCCATCATTGGACAACTCTGTTAATTCTTTCTTAGGCTGATTGAAAAGCTGCCTTCCTGTAGCTTCCATTTATGGGTCATATTTCTGACCTTTGAAGCAAAACAGAAGGTAGGAGTCTAACCCTGACTGTGAGGAGGGGAAACGTATGAGATGGGGAGTATAACAGGTAAAGGGGAAGGTGTGGAGTATAAAAAGGAAGGATTTAATATGCAAAAAAATATAGTCATCAGAATAGTCTAGATAATCCACTTCCTTCTAGTTCTAAGATTCTATTATTGAACATAGTTAGCATCATGCTTTATTTTTGAAGTGATTTGACCTATAACCATTTGACTCTCAAGACATCTCTGCAGTATCTGCCAAGAGGGTCAATAGCATCTGCATTTTATAAATAATCATGCCTTAAGGTTTACAAAGAGTGATGCCTGCAATATCTTATTTGATCCTTAAAGCAACCCAGTGAGATAAGGTTCCTTCTATCATAGTTGGAAGGAACCTCAGAAACCATCTTGTCCAACTCCCTCATTTTTTTTATTTTGGAAATTGAGACCTAAGGAGTTTAAACAACTTGCCTAAGGTGGCAAAGATAGTAGGTGTTAAGAGGTGCGATGTGAACCAAGTATTTACTCTTTCGACTGTAACATGGAAGTACCAGTGTTAGTACCCCTGTTTTATAGCAAACTAAGACTCAAAGAGTGATTTGTCCAAGGTCATCTGGCCAACAAGTGACAAAGCTTCTATTCAAGTGTAGGTCTTTTGACTTCATGTTCAATGTTTTCTTTCCATCATACTCAAAATGAATAAATGAGTTGCCTGGGGTCCATAGGAAGTTACCATCAGAACTAGGATGATAGCTGGGAACTGCCAATTCTTTTTCCAGCACGCCTGTTTGTACTCACCCCCTCACTCTCAAATGCTAATATGGCAGCCATCAGGTCTTGGAGTGTGTGTAGAGCAAAACTGGATTTCTTCCTTCTGCAACTAAAGGGACAGGAATCTTTTTTTCTTTGTTTTTGTTTCCATGTTGGCTCAGCAAAGTCTTCTGAGTAAAGAATTAAGATCCCCTTCCTGGTACTATAAGTTTTAGGAAGGGATCCCCCCGTAGTTTGTGCTCCATCTTGGGATCTGCCGATTAGAGCTTTGTCTTGGCATATCCAGTTCAAATAATCCTATAAAGAAAAGCAAAGACCACCAGGACACAGGCACTTTAAACAACCACCTTGGACAACCTCACAAAGAGCATAAATTTACATAATATTTAACATTTTTCTGACATTGATTTTTTTTTCCTGTTAGCTCTACCAAACATCAGACATGTCAATGTAATCTATATAATCAAAGTTGCTCCTTATTTGTAACAATATAATGAACACCATCACAACTGAAATCTCTTTATGATACAAGATTTTCCAAGACCCCTCTAGTGCCTCATTTATCTTCTAGTGGCATCTGATTCAACAAAATTCCAGTCCAGCAAGGAATCTGGCCACTTTCCCATTCCCATCTTTAATTGGTTTTTGTAAAATGTTACCTATATTAAATGTTTGCTATGAGACAAGAGTCCCAGAATATTAAGGAGAATGTCATAAATTGTTGTGCAGGTAAACTCCCCTCTAGTCAAAGTAGAATACCCTGTTCTGAAAACTCAATCTATCAACATCCTTGTAAGTTTCCTATGTGGAAATTCTGGTCTTGGACCAAATTCCCTTAATTTCCGGTTATTCTAGCCTAGCCACACTAACTTGACAGCAGCAGATGAGGAGGTTGGGGTGGATGGATGGGGGAACCCTCCTACTCTCATTCTAGCTGGCAAAGTGAATAACCTCACAGCCTTTCCTAAAGCTCAAGGAACAACCACATCCACAGGAACATGTCAGACCACCACACCAGCAATCATGAAGACCAAAAGGACAGCCTGTTCTCCCCCCTCTCCCCAAATGTACTAGGCTATCAGCTGCAGGACTGACCTCTGGTTCCAAATAGATCTCCAACCTCTTCTGTTTGCTCTGGACCACCTGCCCATTTCCACGGCTCAGGAGGGAGAGAGAGTGAATGTGTTTCATTGCCGGCCTTTTCTTTTTAGAAGCCATTTATCTTGCTCTGGAAGGCTAAAAACAGCTTAAACCTTAAGGTTTCGTTTGGTCAGCGGTGAGCCCCAGAACTTAACATACTGGGCCTTTTATTAGATGCATTTTTCCTCTCCTATGGCAGCTTCTTAATGACAACCTGCTCCACAATTTATACAGTGTGGGTCTTTGTCAGAAAAAAGAACCAGTCCCAAACCTTTCATCCCTCCCAACAGATTCTCTTCCTCTCCTGCCTCCTAGGAGGACTTGTTGATGTTCTGTCCTGGTTGCTTTGCTACGGATTCCGGGCATCCAGAGATTCTTGAAACACCACCATCCTTCTCTTTGTGCTCAGAGGTTGTTTCCTGGTTGCCATGGCAGCAAAGGGAAATTAAGTCCCTTAAATCAGCCTGGGAAAGCAAAATAGTAACCGAGAGCTCCCTCAAGGGAGAGCAAGGACGCTGAATGGGCCGGGCTCCAATTTCAAACCCTAACAGGGGTGATCCTTCTCTTCTTATGGAGCTCATCTTACATTTACAGACCCACCCAAATCCCAGCATGTGAGTGTGCTGCTCTCAACTAACGATTAACTGACTCATAACAATTTTACACGGGTCACCTAGTTCAAACCCCTCCCCTTTCATGTCTCTCTAGGTTGGACTCTGGTATCCAGAGTCTGGACTCATGGTGTCATTTTCATTTGTTGCTGTTTCATAGGATGGGATGTTTTGTGTGTGTGTGTGTGTGTGTGTGTGTGGCATGCATGGTGAGGGTAGGGGGAACTATATAGGTTTGTTAAATTCCTTTGCAAACATGTTCAGATCCCTACAAACTTAAGGTCTTTCTTTTAGGGGCAAGGTTGTTAACGGACTTGTGATTGATGCTGCTTGGTTTGCTTCAATTCTTTGGAAAGAGAAAAAAAGAAAAGACAAAAGTCACTTGGGTGAAGTGTGATCCCTGGACTTGAACCCACCCATACCTCTCATCCATAAGTGGTCTTTCCCCATCTTTCTTATAGGCATGCCCCCCTGCAGACTTTTACAAAGATGTACAACAGGCAACAGTCCTGTTTATTTTCAAGCTCATTTTAAACGGAGCTTTTCACAGAAGGCAGTCTTGATGGGCTTTATACAAACAACAGTAGGTAGCAGACAAAACAAATGAGGCCTCAGTAGAGGCCCATCTAGCTTCCTGAGTAGACAGAACTAGTGTAGTTCTTAGTGCCGAGTTATTAGGAAACATTAGCAAAAATTAACTTTCCTGGGCTTCATTTTCTTTATCTGGAAAATGAAAAGTGAGCTCTAGAGGATCCCCCCCACTCCCTTTTCTATGCTCTTATATTTCATATTTTTATGCTTTATAGAAGAGAATTGAATTAGATGTAAAAGCAATGAAAAAGCCAAAGGACAAGGAAAAAAGATCCAGGAAAAAAGAAATCTTGCTGCTGACAGATAAATATTATCAAGAACCTACTGATGTTCTAAATACAGGATTAAGTATCTTGTTCAACGTCACAAAGATAATGAATAACAAGAGACATGATTTGAACCTAGTTTTTCTGATTCCAAAGCCCAAATGACTTATTTACTGTATCACCTGGCTGCTTTCAATAAACTTGGCTCTTTTATTTTTCCTTTTGTTCTAGCTCACAATGTCTAGTTCTTGTTAAACTTATTTGTATGGTAAACCAAAGAAGAATCTGGGGATATCTAACACTAAATTAGATAGTTATCTGATTCACAGGAATATGATCATTGTCTTAGATACAGGAAAACTTAACCTGAGGAGACATTCTGCCTTGATTTTTGCTGTTTATAGTTAATTATGTTAAAAGAACTATTTGTCCTGATGAGGCTTAGCTACCTGGAACTTAGGTAGCTAGAGAGATAGTGGGTCAGGGGTCCTAAAAGATGAAACTCAAAAGCTGATAACAAGAGTAATGACCAAAAGAGATGATAAGCCTAGCTTCCACTATGAGAACATCAGATCAATGACCAACAGAGACACCAGGCTCAGTGCAATGATGGTCCTATGGTTTTAGAGGCATGAGGTGATTCTCCACATTTATCTTTGGTCATTTGTGTTCTTTGCCCTAGTCCATTTGTGTGTGCTCTATAGGGTCATATTTCATACATGATCCCTATAAGTGTTCATTCTTCCCACTGAGGATGTGTATATTTTTGTGGAAAAGTGCCCCAGGTTCATTTGTTATGGGAGGAAGATGGTCTATTGATACTTTAAAAAAAATTATTTTACTGTTTTTATTAAATGATTTGTTATTGAATTAGTTTTGACCACTGGCTATTAAAAAGGAAAAGTAAACATATTGGTGGGGGTTGGTAAACTGTGGATTCTTGACTGGTTGAATTCCCCTAGAATACCTTGAACCTTCTGTAGTCATCCTAGAGGACCCCATGTGTTACAAGAAGAGAAAAAAATAAAGAAAAGGAAAGAAGATGGAAAGCTGAAAAGGCAATATTTAGACTCAAACAAGTCTTAAGTCTATGAAAAAACAAGATAAGTGATCAAAGATCATAGATTAAGAGGTGGAAGGGACCGAAGGTATCCTTGGGCTCAACTTACTCATGGTATAGATGAGGAAACTGAGCCTCAGGGAGGATGACTTGTCTGAAGTCACATAGATGGTAAGTATCTGACTGAGGGAGTATTTGAATCCAAATCCAAAGGACTCAGTAGTCAGTAGTTCAACAAAAAAAGTTTCCAGTCATAGTGTTAAGTATTGGGCAATGAAGAAAGTAAAAAAACCACACAGTCCTTGCTCTCGAAGAACTCATAGTGCAATGGAGCAGACAATATAGTAAACAACTGTGTACAAATAAGATATATGCAGTATAAATTGAAGATGATCATCAGAAGGAAGGGACTAGAATTATAGGGGTCTGGGAAAGGCACTTTTTGAAGGTGGGATTTTAGTAAGAACTGAAGATAGGGGAAACCAGGAGGCAGAAATAAAGAGGAAGAGAATTCCAGGAAGGGGGAAACAACCTCTGAAATTATATAGTTGGAAGAGAAACTTGTATTCGAGGAATATCAAGGAGACCAGGGTCGCTGTATCTCAAGGGTACAGTGTTCTATCCATTATACCACAAAATCTCACTCTACTTAATTCAAAATTAAGTGACACTATCTCACTGAAAAGTGCTATGGCTATTGTGATCCATGTCATGGTCTGACCCATTTTTATTCTTTTTCTTTCTTTCTTTTTTCTTTCTTTTCTTCCAAATTGAGTATGATGAGAGAGAAATCATATCCTTAAGGAAGAAACAAAAAGTATACAAGATAAGATCAGACAATAAGATAACTTTTTTCCCCCTAAATTAAAGGGAATAGTCCTTGAAATTTGTTCAAACTCCACAGTTCTTTCTCTGGATATAGATGGTATTCTCCATTGCAGCAACCCAAAATTGTCCCTGATTGTTGCACTGATGGAGCGAGCAAGTCCTTCAAGGTTGAACATCACCCCCATGTTGCTGTTAGGGTATACAGTGTTTTTCTGGTTCTGCTCATCTCACTCAGCATCAATTTGTGCAAATCCCCCCAGGTTTCCCTGAATTCCTGTCCCTCTTGGTTTCTAATAGAACAATAGTGTTCCATAACATACATATACCACAGTTTGCTAAGCCATTCCCCAATTGAAGGACATTTACTTGATTTCCAATTCTTTGCCACCACAAGCAGGGCTGCTATGAATATTTTTGTACAAGTGATGTTTTTGACCTTTTTTTTTCCATCATCTCTTTAGGGTATAGACCCAGTAGTGGTATTGCTGGATCAAAGGGTATGCTCATTGTTGTTGCCCTTTAGGCATAGTTCCAGATTTCTCTCTAGAAAGGCTGGATGAGTTCACAGCTCCACCAACAGTGTAATAGTGTCCCAGATTTCCCACAACTCTTCCAACAATGATCATTATCCTTTCTGGTCATATTGGCCAGTCTGAGAGGTGTGAGGTGGTACCTCAGAGAAGCTTTAATTTGCATTTCTTTAATAATGATTTAGAGCAATTTTTCATATGGCTATGGATTGCTTTGATCTCCTCATCTGTAAATTGCCTTTTCATATCCTTTGACCATTTGTCAATTGGGGAATGGCTTTTTTTTAAAAAATATGACACAGTTCTCTATATTTTAGAAATGAATCCTTTGTCACAATCATTAGTTGTAAAGATTGTTTCCCAATTTACTGCATTTCTTTTGATCTTGGTTACAATGGTTTTGTCTGTGCAAAAGCTTTTTAATTTAATGTAATCGAAATCATCTAGTTTGTTTTTGGTGTTGTTCTCCATCTCTTCCTCATTCATAAACTGCTCCCCTTTCCATAGATCTGATAGGTAAACTAGTCCTTGATCTTCTAATTTGCTTATAGTGTTGTTTTTTTATGTCTCAATTCTGTAACCATTTGGGTCTTAGTTTTTTTATGTCTCAATTCTGTAACCATTTGGGTCTTATCTTGGTAAAGGGTGTGAGGTGTTGGTCTAATCTAAGTTTCTTCTATACTAACTTCCAATTTTCCCAGAAGTTTTTATCAAAGAGAGAGTTTTTATCCCAATAGATGGACTCTTTGGGTTTATCAAACAGCAGATTACTATAATCGTTTCCTGCTATTGCACCTAGTCTATTCCACTGGTCCACCACTCTATTTCTTAGCCAATACCAAACAGTTTGATGACCGATGCTTTATAATTGACCCCTTTATTTTTTCAAGAAACTAAAGTTCAGAGGGACTCTGTGATTTATCCAAGGTGTTAAAGAGTATTTGAACCCAGGTCCTCTGCCTTCAAAGTCGGTACTCTTTCCTTTACAGCAAGCTGCATCAAGGTAAGGTCAGCATCAGAATTAAGTCTATCCAAAAGTTAGATAGATTCCCTTCTGTGCACTGTGCAGGGACAGACCACTGTTGGTTTCTTATCTTTTTCCCCTCAGAAATATTCCTCCTATATCCCATTAACCTTTCCCCAGGTATAACAGAGGTATAGATCCCCATGCTATACTTGGATTCAATCTGGAAAAGAGAGATGTGGTTTCAACTTGAATTCCCCAACTAGTGTAGACTCTACTCACAGACTAAACTAATGAACAGAGCTGAAAGACTAAATATATAGAAGCCAAACAAAATGAATAGTAAAACTCCTGAAGTAAAATAATTCTTAACATGATGGCAGCAGGATACTGAATAAAGAATACTGAATTTGGAATCAAAGATTTGAGTTTAAATTATGACTTTGTCTCTTATTATCCATGTGACCTTGGCCCTGACACAGCCTCTCTGGGTCTGTTTCCTCCTCTATAAAATTAGAAGGTTGAGTTAAATGCCCTCTAAATTTCCTTCCAGTTCTAAATCTCTGACTTCCTGAATAAACTAATGCAAAATAATTCCCACCACAGATTCATGTGCAGAAACTCATTCAAAGAAGCCTCAGTAGTGAGGGTTGCTTTGAGTTGCTACCGGAACAGCTATTCAGGCAACTTCTTGACTCCTTTCCACCATCAGTGGGTCCCTTGGTCTCTGTCTATCAATCATAGCTACCCCTGTCTCAGCAGTCATAGTTCAGTTCTAGGCAATCAGCATTAAGTGGTTTGCCCAAAGTTACAAAACTAGTGTCTGGTGTCTATACTGATTTTCACTGTATTTCAGTTGCTGGTATTTAAATTCATTTGTAGGATTGTGTTTCACCAAAAAAAGCATTAAAAAAAGTTAAAAAAAAACATGCATTTACATAGGCTTGACAAGCAGATAGAGAAAATGAATCAAGAATCATCTTTGGGCCTGGAAAAAGGATTCTTTGTTTTGTTTGTCATGAACTGCTTTGACAATCTACTAACACTTATGATCCCCTTCTCAGAATGTTTTTTTTTTAACAAAAGAATTGAGTTATGTATGATGAAATAAAGATGTCATTCATGCCCCATACCCTCTGAATCTAAGACCCATAGACTAATTTAGGTGAAAAATTTCCAACCTAAAGTCTCTTAACTCCATCCTTGGAAAACCAAAAGTATGACTCTCCAGGACACAGAAATGAACTGAAGGGAAAAGATGCAATAATAAGCATGATTCTGTTATACCAATTTATTCTTCTTGGGGCCTTTTCCACATGACTTGTATCCTCTATGTAATACCTTACATGCTTTAAAACCACACTGATTTAGAAAGACTCCAAGAGATATTGTTATTGTTGTTGGACAGTGATATTGTAGCCATTCTTCACATCTATTTTTAAAGACATTTCCTTTGTGTGTTGAATATCATTCACACATTAGTGAGAGAGGGGAACATCTCCGGAACCAGGGCGGTGAGGGTTCCCCTCCCCCCACATGGCAGGCACAAGGTGAGTGCCAAGCTCAGAACTGCCTTGAATCCAGGGCCATCTCCAGTTATCCTGATTTATATCTGACTACTGGACCCAGATGACTCTGGAGGAGAAAGTAAGGCTGGTGACTTAGCATCTCCAATTCACATGCATGTCATGACGTCACCTCCCTGATGTCATGGTATTCATCATCATCAATTCAGTCCTAAATTCACATCTCTGTTCATTCCTAAATCCATCCATCACTGAAGCACACATATCCTCCATAGTTCCATCCTGAAGCCATCATCTCAAACTTTTTTTTTTTTTGCTGCCATCTTGAGCTTTGCTTTGCTTCTTCTTTCACATATTCTAATGAATGCTTTTTTGGCTTTAGATCTTCTGGAAAACAGTTGTGATCATTCAGTCATCTTTTAGGTTCTAATCATCTAGATCTTAGACTTTGAATGTTATTAGAGTCAGATCACTGGAGTTGGGAAGTAAGGTGTACCACCCTAACTCCTAGCTAGGTTAGGGTAAGTGACTTTCTTTTACCTCTTCCTTAGTTCAGACAAATAGAATATCTCCCCTTACACTTCATATCTCATCTTGTAATTTTCTGTGACTGGAGATAAATATATTCAATCCTTTTTTTTATTATTTCTGACTTCCATCATACTTTGCCATACAAATTCTCTTGAAGTTTTATTAAATCTCAAGGTAATACCGAATTACTCATGGCAGGGAAGGCAACATTCAGGGAATCTTTTGCTGGCATTTTTATCATTATATGTCACAATACTCCTTACAAAGGTAGATGTCAAACTGACTACAACCTTGGCCTTTATTTCTTCCTGGGTTTAATAGATTTTATCAAAGAAAGCAGAGGTGATTTCTCTTGGTAAAATCTTTGGGTGGCATACCCAGGGGAAAATGTTAGTGAAAGCTGAAAAGAACCAGATTTAGTAAAAATTCTCAACACTTCTTCAAAAGTGAAATTGATCCCCTATCATTCAAGGTCTGCAAATAAATGATAATTATTAATAATAGTATCTAACATTTAGATAATTAGGCTTTGTACTAAGTACATTATTATCTCATTTGAAATTCATAACCCTATGTGTAGATAGGATTCTTGCTCCAGGATGGGTTAAAAATCAATGGTCTCTGAATACTTTCTAACTCAGATTCTGTGATTTCTTTTTAACATCTGAATATTTCACATTCCTTATCTCTTCCCCCCCCTATCCCATAATGGCAGTAATAGGATTAGTGTGTCTTAATTAAGTAAAAAAAAATTAAGACAAAAAGCTATTATAAATTCAGCAGCACTTTTAAATGAATGTCTATTTTTATTAATCACAATATCATCTACATATATTTGAAAAAATTCACATTCATATATGTGACATATCATTTATTCAGTGTGCATTAAGTGCATTTTCTTATTTATCATACCGAGTTGCACTGTATATATTGTTGGGGCTAAAGGAAGAGCAAAATTATAATGCTTGGGTAGCATATTTTTATGGACTCCTCACAGTAAGTCCCTAGGCATCTTTAGCCCACAAGTTGGGAATCAGTGCCATATGGTATGGAATAATAATTTAATAACATTTTCACATAAGAAGTAGAGGAAGGGGTAAGACAGAGACAGATTAAGAGGAATGTGATTGGGGCAGCTAGGTGGTACAGTGAATTAGAGCATTGGCACAGAAGTCAGGAAGATCTCATTTCAATTTGGCTTCAGACTCTTGATTCTAACTAGTTGCATGACCTTGGTCAAGTCATTTAACCCCATTGCCTCACAACACGAAAAACCAAAAAAAAAAAAAAAGAGGACTATGATGGAAAACTGGAAACCTATAGGAAAAATCGCAGGCCTATTGTCTCTACCCAAAGGCATGGAATTCACCCCATTTTGGAGGGGTAGGCTATCTACACAAGGTGACTAGAGTCTCCCAAGAAGAAAGGTGCTTTGTTGGACCCAGTTTAGTGGGTGTCAGTATTCTGATCAAGAGAAGAGGATGAGTCCTTGTATTTCCTATCTCAGTAGGCAAATAATCTGGGTCTCTTTCCCTGCAATTTGTAAGCAGCCAGACCAAAGCCTAAAATGAGCTGCTCCTAAACCATCATGTTTACATTCATGCTGTTTAATACAGACAATGAACAGATGCAGAGATCAATTAATAGACATTTAAAAGCACTTACTCAGTCTCCACAGCAGTTTATGAGAAGCGCATTTAGAAAGCAATAGAAGTTATTGCTATTATAAAGTGCTTGGGGATCCCAGATGAAAGCCCCTTGTAACTAGAAAGTATTTATAACTCAAGAAGAAACCCTCCACACCCATGTTATACAACACCAACTCCACTTCCTGGCAGGCTTGAACTGTCAGCCCATGCAGCCTTGTCTGTTTAAGTTACACTGTAAACCCTATAGGGTGGAGACCTTTTAAAAACATATATATGATTTGCAAAGCATCATGTACAATCCTGGCATTCTGTAAATAAATAAAAACCACATGAAACAAAGACAAAATATTTCTTCTTAATAAAGAGTTGAAGATGCTATTCAACTACCTTGTCATTAACACTTCCAGTGTATGACATCAAATGATGCACTGGAATGATTAGGGCAATAGTTGTGGAAGTAGCCTGTGAAATATTGTAATCATCATGTAGCCTTTATAAAGCATTTCAGATTAGCTAAGTGCTCTATAATCATCTTAGTCATTGTTCCTCACAAGTTGCCTGTGATATAAACTAGATCACTTGTATTATTCCTTTTGTGCCTATCTATGTGTGTATATTCACTTCTAGACATCATGTTTCAGGAAGCGCATCAAAAATATGGAGAACGGGGAGAGGCAACCAGAATGGTGAAGACCCATGCCCAAAGAGAAAACATCCCAGGAATGGGGAGAAGTGCTTAGTCTGGAGAATAAAAGTATCAGGGAGTCCATTACAACCAACTTCAGGTACTTGGAAAGCTATTATGTATGTGGAAAAGGTATGAATTAGGTATGAGAGGTAGAAATTACAAAGAGGCATCCAAACTTTCCAAAATTTAGAGCTTTCCCAAAATGGCAGAGCTGGGGAGAGTTCCCTATCATTTGCAGGTCTTCCATCAAAAGTTGAATGAGATTCTTTTTATGTGCTACTTGAGACTTCTCTACTTAGGTTCCTTCCAACTCTGAAATTCTGATAGATAAACAGATCTGGACACAGAGGGATGAAGCAATTTGCCCAAGGATATATAGAAACAAATAGCTTCTGTCATCTAAATAAACGACATAATTTGTTTAGTTCTGACTCCAAATTCCACCTTATTGCTACAGCCCTATAATCCACAACACTACTACAATATAATTGTATTATATGGATAACAAAATGAATATATAACATTTAATTTAGTAGAAGATGTGAACTATCTTCCCCATTATGTTGCTCTTTCTTATTTGACTTCAGGCATACTTTTATGGGTGGAGAAACTGAGGCACACAGATTGCTCATTGCTAGGGCATAAATCTCACTGTCTTGTGTAGGACTCCAGAACAGATTTTTCAGAAAGAAGCAGCTGGGAAGATAGGCCCCTAAAATGTCCTGAAAGTCATTTAGGTGGAATAATAGGTTTTCTGGGCAGTTGAATGTCTGAAATCCTTTTTTATTTTAAATAAAATCCCTATCATAATACAACAATGAAGGGTGATTTTGAATTAGAATGTTTTCTAATTCATTAGAATGTTTTCCCAACAAAGGGATGTAATCCTGAAGTTGGAGCATAAGGCTTAGGATATATGTATATAAACTCACAAGGAGGGAAAAACTCAACTTCCTTAGTTAAGAAATAAATCATCACCTAGGAAAAGTGATTAGCGCTTTTGAAATAAAGATAAGTTAACCCCATTTTTAAAATGACATATATACCTCCTTGGATGTAATAAAACCTTAAAATTAAGGATAATGATAACATAAAAGTTGAAAAATATGCTGAATTTCAACTAACAGTTAACCACCAGAGCAAACTTCGCAAAAATATACCCAGGGCAAGAAACACTTACAAAATTAATTTTGTAAGACTAAGTCAGTTGAGGAAGGGAAAGGACCCAAGGAATGAAACTCAGTAGAGGAGGGAATCCAGGATACTTTAAGGCTGCTGTTTGGGGTCGGGGGACAACAGAGGTACAGGATGGAACCGATATCAGGGAAAAGTTACACATATAGAGGGAATGGGAGAATCGGCATTCTCTGGTATCTTCCTATTTAATTATTCTTGCTGGCTAGAATTGTTTGATTGTTGTTAATTTGCATGCTTCTAAAGAAGTAGAAGTGTAATCACCACCTTAAATATTGGGGCCTTGGGGTTAAGGCTTGCTTATACCTACCGTAGTAGCTGCCCTTTTCCTATTAGATAATTTCAAATAAATTACAAAAGGCAGGCAGGGATTCTTATCAATAAATATGGAAGATAAAACAGAAAGAGTTTAAATAAGAGGTAGACAGATTCCCAAGTCCTAGCAGTTAGTCACTTGCCTCCATTTGGTATGACTCCTTCCAAACAGACTCTGCAAAGACGGGGTTCAGAGACTGAAGAAACACCAAGAGATTAATCGAGAAGTCACAGTTCAAGACAGTGGCTCCCAGTTGGAAGGTTCTACCAGTTCTAGAAGGAATATGTAGAATGTTGCTAGAAACTCTCAAGGCTCCATATTGACAATCCCTACTAACAACCTGATCACACAATTCCTTCACTTCCTTAGACTGCATTGACCTCTTCTAAGACAAAATTCATTCTCTCAAGTACATGGGAAATCTTTAGAGCTTACTAGCTCTACAAATTATATCTCCAAGATTTAGAAATAATAATTTTTTTTCCTATTAGCCCTTAACATAAACCTTCCACCAAGTTCAGACAAGTAGGATGTAACATATTTGAAAGTAACACATTGAACTTATTATATACTTCAAATTGTTTAAATTCTGTTTTATTTTTAATTTTGAATTTTTTTTCCTCCTACTTTCTCCACCTCCATCCAGTTGGAAGGCAAGAAAAACAGAACTTGTTACAAAATATAGTGAATCAAAACAAATTCTGGCATCAGCTTTATTAAAAGCTTTTTATAGAAAAGTAAGATATATATATATATATATATATATATATATAAAAGGTTCAAAGTTTCACATAAAATTCCCTTTTTCTATTCTACTTCATATGTAGAAATGTTGCTCTTGATTTAGTTTAAGTTTAGAAATTTGAAAATTAATATAACATTAAAAACATACTAATACTTAAACTCTCCACTCCAGTATGGTCATTATCTTTATTATTACTAGTTCAGGCTCTAAACACCTCATGTCTGGATTATTGCAATAGCCACTAGTAAGTCTTACCAGTCTTAAGTCTCCCTAATCAGTCACCAAAATGATTTATCTAAAGCACAATTTCAACTATTTCATACTCCAGTGGTTACCTATTGCTTCCAGGATCAAATATAGAATTGTTTGGTATTCAAAGCCTTTCATAACCTGACCCCATCCTCCCTTTCCAATCTTCTTAGGTCTGATTCTCCAAACTGTACTCTTGGATCCAGACACTGGTCTCTTGGCTGTTCCACCAACAAGACACTCCATTTCTTTGGTCTGAAAATATTCTCTGACTGTCCCCTGTCATGCCTGCAAGACTCTCCTTCCTCTTCTCTGACCTCCCCTGTTTTCTTTAAATCTCAACTTCTACAGGAAGTCTTTTTCAGTTCCTTTTAATTCTAATGTTGTTCCTCTCTAATTTTACTCTATCATCTATCTATCTATCTATATATCTATCTATTCATCCATCCATCTATTCACCCATCTATCCATCCCTCCATCATCTTTCCATCCATCCTTCAATTATCTAACTATCTAGTTATATATTCATTCATCCATCTACTCACCCATCTATCCATCCCATCTATCCCTTCCATCCATCCATCCATCCATCCACCCACCCACCCACCCATCCACCCACCTATCTAGTTTGTACTTATTTGTTTGCCTATCTCTCCCATTACATTATGAGCTCCTTGAGGTCAGGGATTATCTATCACTTTTCTTTGTATACTCAGTGCTTAGCACATTATCTGGCACATAAAAAGCATTTAATAAATTACTGACGGGCTGGCTGATCTCAGGCTTGTCCTCAGGCTGGTCCCCCCCATCCTCCCTTTCTACCAGCTTAAATCAATCAAAAAACAATTACTAATTGCTTATATTGTGCCAGGTAATAGCAAGATACAAAGAAATGCAAAAAAACCCCAACAAAACCTAGCACCTGCCCTCTAGGATCAAACATTCCAATGGGGGGGGGGGGGGAGAGAAAAATGATATATGAAAAACAAAGTATATACAAGATATACAGTACACAGAATAGTTAGGAAAAATCTGAAAGAGAAAACATAGCAGCTAAGGGAAATTTCTTGCAGGAGATGAAGTTGGAGCTCAGTCTTGACGGAAGTCAAGAAACCTGAGAGGCAGAAGTGAGGACATAGAGAATTCTAGGCATTGGTGGGGGGAATAGCTAAGGCATGGGTATATAGATGGGAGATGAAATGTAGTCTTCTGGGAACTAGGAATAAGCAAGTGTAGCTGAATCATAGAATACATATTGTCCCTCCCACTATACATAGAATACCTTTGTAAAGTACAAGAAGACTGCAAAGTAGGAAAGATAAGCTTTAAATGTCAAAGTGACATTTAAATTTGCATTTACATTAGAACCTGGAGTTAATAAAGAACTACACTGAGCAGTGAGTGAAATGACCAGACCTATACTGTAGAAAATCATAGAAAAATCACCTTGATACTTGAGTGGAGGATGGATTTGTAGAGCAGAGAGATTTGAAATATGGAGACAAAATTAGAAGGCTAGAACCTAGGGAATGAGGAACTGAATTAGGGTTGTTGTTTAAAGAGGATGTACATAAGAAATGTTTGTTATGAAGCTAGAAACAAGATTTTAAAAAAAGTTGGATATATGAGTTGTTTTTGTTGTTGCTCAGTCATTTCATTTGTATCTGACTCTTAATGCCTACATTTGGGGTTTTCTTGGCAAAGATGCTGAAGGGGTTTACCCTTTCCTTCTGAAGCTCATGTGACAGATGAGGCAAAAAGGGTTGAGTGATTTGCCCAGGGTCACACAGTTACAAAACAGAATCATAGTAAATGATGTATTGGTGGGTGTGAGTAAATCATTAAGGATGACACTACAGTTGGAAGCCTAGGTGATTAGGCTGGTAGTTTGTTCCACAGTAATAGAGAAGTTCAAATCCTTCAGTGAAATATGTGGTTATAAACGTCCATTCGAATCTTAACCTTTTCCAAGAAATCTTTCCCGACTATTGTGCCTCACACTGATTTTGGGGACTGGGATCACAGAACTAAATAGCTGAAAGGGACCTGAGAAGCCATCCACTCCTACTCCCTTATACACTTCTTGCCCTTGGTTATATGGGGGGAAAGTGTCCGAGGTGGCACGTAAACATAGGTCTTCTGATTTTTTTTTTTTTTTGGTGTTCAATTAATTTTTAGTTGTGAATGATTCTTCACGACTCCATTTGGGGTTTTCTTGGCAAAGGTACCAGAATGATTTATCACTTCTTTCTCTGATTCATTTTACAGATGAGGAAACTGAGGCTAAACAAGAGGAGGTAACTTGCCTAGGGTCACACAGTAAATGTCTGAGGCTAAATTTGAACTCACAAAGATGAGTTTCCCTGATTTCAGGTCCACTCCTCTACTTACTGGGCCATGAGCTGTCCTTTCTCTGACTCTAGAGCCTATGTTCTTTTCACCTTTGTAAACTTTGGTTGCCTTTCGGTACTTGGAGATCACATTCCACCTGCATCCTAGATATCTTTTCATACCCAGTTGTTTGCGTATTGTCCCTCCCATGAGAGCTTGTTGAAGACAGGGACCACCGTGTTTTTTTTTTTTTTTTTTTTACTTTCTACCCCTAGCACTTGGCCCAGGGCCTGATGCATAATAAGCCCTTTAGAAAAGCTTGTTGACTGACTGTTGACTCCCTGCTCCAATGCTCTGCACCAGTTCACTTTTTACAGTTAACCCAATTTCATCATTCCATCATAATATTTATGTCTTCTTGTTTGTCTTTTCTTTCCCTAGCTAAATTATAAGCACATTTTTGATTTCCCTACACAGTTTTTTATGCATCTAGTAACATATAGTTATTGAATCGATGAATTATCCCCATGATGAACCCTTGTGTCAGGGTGTGTGTGTGTGTGTGTGTGTGTGTGTGTGTGTGAGAGAGAGAGAGAGAGAGAGAGACAGAGAGAGAGAGAGACAGAGACAGAGACAGTGAGTGTGTCAGTGTGTCAGAGTCCTTCTGGAAGGCAATGACTGGGGTTTTAACTGCATAGCTCCTCACCTCCAAGGCTATGGAGGGTGTCCCCCCCCACTGTATTTATGAAGCATGAGTATACTAGTATCTTCCATCCCCAAGCTATGCTTTCTGTCTCTATTGTTTTGGAGGTTAAGGTCAAGGCTGAAAGCCGAGCAGCAGAGTGACCCTAAGTGATACCATGAAAAGGATACACCTTGTGACTCAAGCAGGAAGCCTTACCAAACAAGTATTTCTCTCTGGTGCTCCCCTGGAACAGCACATTTTAATGGGAAGAGATGGGACCAGCCAGGGAGCTTTGGGCCCTTCAGATAGTTCCATAAAACACTAAATGGCCTTTTCTCTGATCTCCTTGAGTGTTCTTAGGCACTGAAAGAGTTAAGGCTCCATCGTTTCAGGCCTCAGCTGCCAAGTGCATTTAATGTTCTGGCCAGCCCTCACATGGTTTGTATTCTTACCCGGCTGGAGTGGCCTGCTCATGGCATCTGGTTCCCTGGCAACAGCTTTCATTGGCTCAATCAAAGCCTTTTCTTCTTAAGAAAGCTCACACTGTGACACCCCACCACCACCACTAATCACCATCTTAACTCAGTGTTTAGAATGCAGCTGGTATGAAAAATAGTATTTGTGAATGTGAGAAGATTAAGTGACCACTCACTCCACAGAGTCCACCTGTCCTGAGTGGTTCTCTATCTAGTCTCTACCAGGCCAGTAGGGAAGAGCCTAGTTTTCTGGGGAGGGAGGCTAGGAACCCCAGTCCAGAAAGTTTCTCGGAGATGGAGTTCTTTGTTCAGCCATACTCCAGAAGCCTCCATGATTCATGACTAGCTGTTTTCTGTGTTGAACAGTGGTCGAGCTGTAGGCCCTCTGCTTTTGACAAGGGGCGCTGGTGGGTTAAGGGAGATCAGACAACAAAATCCATATTGTAGGAGCCTTGTCCCCAGTCAGCACCAGACAGGAGGAAGAATCTGCCAATGTCTGAACCTGGGGAGAGTAAAGAATCTGATTCAAGCCCTGTCAAAAGTCACCCTGCCCTAGTATTTGGAGGAATAAACCAGGAGGGAGAGGGGGCCATGTATGTAGGCACACTCAGAAAAAGTTTGGGTCTAGACTATCTAACTAATCAAGATGAGAATTCTCCTGGCTGGTAGATTTTTTTTCATTTCCTGAAACGTGTATATATTTGTTTGTTTGTTTTTGCCAGGGGAAGAAATAAAGTTAAAAATCAACAAATAAGATACGGGAGAGAAAATAAACAGCTCTCACTATTGGTTCATCCTTATGGCTCCAGCCTTGCCTTAATCCACTCCCCGCTTTTGGGAGTGGAGATGGGGAGAATGTTTTGATCACATTTTTTATCTGTTAACTAGAATCTAACCAGAGAACCAATTCAGGACCCCAAAACTGGATGACTAGTATTAGTAATGGTTATCTGCTCTTTACCCTGATGTCCCACCTGGTCCCTTGAACCAAGCTAAAGTGGGGAAGCTAGGTGACATCTTCGTGAGTTCAAAACTAGCCTCAGACACTTTGTAGCTATGTGACCCTGGGCAAGTCACTTTGCCCTGTTTCTTTCCTTTAAAAAAATCTATCCTGTTTTTTATTTTTTCTCACCTCCACACCTATTTCTGCTTAATTGGAATTCTAGTTTCAATAGCTGAGCATTCTTCTTTGGCTGACATTAGGTAGGGCCGAGGAGGAGAAGAGGAGATGGTATTTTAGGGCTTTATGGAGGCATAAAGATACCTCCTAGGGAAAAGGGCAGATGGCCCAGAATCATGAACTACTCTGTAGCTTTGGACACTGGCCTAGTGGTACTTCCAGGGAGTCAGAGAGACATGTGTTCACAATATCATTGCCTCTCGACTACACATAAAAGCTACAATCCCAGTTGAGTTTTCACTGTGGACTTAAGAATATTTAAGCAAGATAGTAATAAATTCCTGAGAAAGATAGTATGGCTTTTGAATTTAGGAGCATAGATTTTCATCACCCTAGGGAAGGACTCCTAGGTTAGAGGATTATAGATTCAGCATTGGAAAGAAAATCAGAGACTATTTAGTCCAGTGGTTACCAATCTGGAGGGTAAAGAGTCAGAATCACAGACTCTCAAAGGTGGAAGAAACCACCAAGCTCAACTAGTAATGAAATAAGAATTTTTACCAAGTCATTAGAGGTCAGATGGTGTAATGGATAGAGAGCTGGCTTTGGATCTCAGAAGCTCTGGGTTCAGATTCCTCCTCTGATACATGCTGATTTTGTGATTTTGTAAGTCACAACCTTGTAATATTCTTTTTCTTAAAATTTTGTGGGGCATTGGGATTAAGTAACTTGCCCAAAGTCACACAGCTAGTAAATATCAAGTGTCTGAAGTAAGATTTAAACTCAGGTCCTCCTGACTCCAAGGCTGGTACTCTGTGACACCCAGTTGCCCCAACCTTGTAATATTTTACTAGCTCTTCATGAGACCTGGGCAGGGGTATGTTGGAGCCAATTCTAGCCTAACTTACTATAAATCAGAGCTTGATTTTTTTGTTTTTGTTGATTGTCTGATCTTAAGCAAGTATAATAATGCAGAATAAACTTAAAAGTGTGTGCAAATGTTTCCTTCACAGAGAATCTGATTATTAAACATTTACTAGCACACTAACCTTGTGCTTGAGCTTTTTCAGGAGTGTAGTAGAAGGTTCATGGGATAATAATTACAATACTGGCTATTAGATTGTAAATTCCTTCAGGGCAGGAACTGTTTTAGTAAAGAGCCAAGCTCATTGTAGGTGTTTAATAAATATCGATTGATTGATTTAAATAGGTCTTTAAGTTCTACAGAGTACTTTATATTCAATAGCTTATTTGAACTTCACAACACCCCTGGACCACCAGTTCTTAACCTTTTTTATATCATGGACCATTTTGGCAGTTTGATGGAGCTAATATACCTCTTCTCATAACCCCTATTTTTTTTTTTTTAGTTTTTGCAAGGCAAATGGGATTAAGTGGCTTGCCCAAGGCCACACAGCTAGGTAATTATTAAGTGTCTGAGGTGGGATTTGAACTCATGTACTCCTGACTCCAGGACTGGTGCTATATCCACTGCACCACCTAGCCATAACCCTATTTTTTTAAAAAGATTTTATTTATTTTGAGTTTTATAATTTTTCCCCTAATCTTGTTTCCCTCCCCCCACTCCCCACAGAAGGCAGTTTCTTAGTCTTTACATTGTTTCCATGGTATACACTGATTCAAATTGAATGTGATGAGAGAGAAATCATATCCTTAAGGAAGAAACATAAAGTATAAGAGATAGCAAAATCAGACAATAAGATATCAGTTTTTTCCTAAATTAAAGGTAATAGTCCTTGGTCTTTGTTCAGACTCCACAATTCTTTCTCTGGACACAGATGGTATTCTCCATTGCAGACAACCCCAAATTGTCCCTGATTGTTGCACTGATGGAATGAGCAGGTCCATTAAGGTTGATCATCAACCCCATGTTGCTGTTAGGGTGTACAGTGTTTTTCTGGTTCTGCTCATCTCACTCAGCATCAGTTCATACAAATCCCTCCAGACTTCTCTGAATTCCCATCCCTCCTGGTTTCTAATAGAACAGTAGTGTTCCATGACATACATATACCACAGTTTAAGTCATTCACCAATTGAAGGACATTCACTTAATTTTCAATTCTTTGCCACCACAAACAGGGCTGCTATGAATACTTTTACCCTTTTTCATCATCTCTTCAGGGTATAGACCCAGTAGTGGTATTGCTGGATCAAAGGGTGTGCACATTTTTGTTGTCCTTTGGGCATAATTCCAAACTGCTCTCCAGAAATGTTGAATGAGTTCATAGCTCCACAAACAATGTATAAGTGTCCCAGATTTCCCACATCCCTTCCAACTTTGATCATTGTCCTTTCTGTTCATGTTGACTAGTCTGAGAGGTGTGAGGTGGTACCTCAAAGATGCCTTAATTTGCATTTCTATAATAAGTAATGATTCAGAGAAATTTTTCATATAACTATGGATCTCTTTGATTTCCTCATCTGTAAATTGCCTTTGCATATCCTTTGACCATTTGTCGATTGGGGAATGACTTGTTCTTTTGAAAATTTGACTCAGTTCTCTGTATATTTTAGAAATGAATACTTTGTCAGAAATATTAGTTGTAAAAAATTGTTTCCCAATTTGCTAAATTTCTTTTGATCTTGATTGCAGTGGTTTTTGTCTGTGCAAAAGCTTTTTAATTTAATGTAATCAAAATTATCTAGTTTGTTTTTAATGATGTTCTCCATCTCTTCCTTGGTCATAAACTACTTCCCTTTCTATAGATCTGTGGTAAACTACTCCTTGATCTTCTCGTTTGCTTATAATGTTGTTTTTAATGTCTAAGTCCTGTATATATTTTGATCTTATCTTGGTATAGGGTGTGAGGTGTTGGTCTAATCCAAGTTTTTGTCATGCTAACTTCCAATTTTCCCAATAGTTTTTATTGAAGAGAGAGTTTTTATCCCAATATCTGGACTCTTTGGGTTTACCAAACAGGAGATTACTATAATTGTTTCCTGCTATTGCACCTAGTCTATTCCACTGATCTATGACTCTAATTTCTTAGCCAATACCAGACAGTTTTGATGACTGATGCTTTATAATATAATTTTAGATCTGGTAAGGCTAAGCCACCTTCTTTTGCCCTTTTTTCATTGAATCCCTGGAAATTTTTGACTTTTTATTTCTCTATATGAATTTACTTACAATTTTTTCTAACTCATTAAAGTAATTTTTTGCCATTTTGATTGGTAGGGCACTAAACCAAGTAGTTTAATTTTGGTAGAATTGTCATTTTTATTATGTTAGCTCTACATATCCCTGAGCAGTTGATGTTTGCCCAGTTATTTAAATGTGATTTTATTTGTGTGAGAAGTGTTTTGTAATTGTTTTCAAAAAGTTTTTGAGTCTGCCTTAGTAGGTAGACTCCCAAGTATTTTATATTGTCTGAGGTTACTTTGAGTGGGATTTCTCTTTCTTGTTCTTTCTACTGTGTCTTTCTAGTCATATATAGAACTTTGCTAAAGTTGCTATTTATTTCTAGTAGTTTGTTAGATGATTTTTTGGGATTTTCTAGATATACCATCATGTCATCTGCAAAGCGTGAGAGTTTTGTCTCTTCCTTCTCAATTCTAATTCCTTCAATTTCTTTTTCTTCTCTTATTGCTGAAGCTAACATTTCTAATATGATATCGAATAGTAGTGGTGATAATGGACATCCTTGTTTCACCCCTGATCTTATTGGGAATGCCTCTAGCCTATCCCCATTGCATATGATGCTTGTTGATGGTTTCTGATAGATACTGATTATTATTCTAAGGAACAATCCATTTATTCCTACACTCTCTAGTGTTTTTAGTAGGAATGGGTACTGCATTTTGTCAAAAGCTTTTCTTAGCATCTATTGATATAGTCATATAATTCTGATGGGTTTGTTATTGATAAAATTAATTATACTAGCAATTTTCCTAATATTGAACCAACCCTGCATTCCTGGGATAAATCCTACTTGGTCATTATTATGACCAAGGTATTATCCTAGTGATAACTTGTTGTAATTATTTTGCTAAGATTTCATTTAAGATTTTGCATCTCTATTCATTGAGGATATAGGTCTATAATTTTCTTTCTCTGTTTTAACTCTTCCTGGTTTAGGTATCAGCACCATATTGGTATCATAGAAAGAGTTAGGCGGAGTTTCATCTTCACCTATTTTTTCCAAAGAGTTTATATAGAATTGGAACCAATTATAACCCTATTTTTTTAAATGAAAGAAATAAATGATAATCTTCAATTACTAATTAGTTAAAATAAAGATATATATTTTCCTCCATACAAATTCAGAACCCCTGAAATCTATCCATAGACCTTTGGGAGTTGGAAGAATCTCCACTGTAAGACTAAGTTGAATAGAAACTGCTAACCTATCCCCAATGAAGTAATACACCAATGAAATCAGTCACAAATTTGGTTCCTATCAATATATCATATTTTGAAGTGGTTGTTCAGCTTTGCATGAAGGGAAACCCACCATCTCCTGAGGCAACTCCTTTGGAATAGTTTTAACTGTTGAGAAATGTTTCCTTTGAGAGGATTCTGGGAAGATGGCCGTGTGGGTCAGAAAATTCCAACCTCTATAGATTTCCTACAGAAACAAGTAAAAAAAAAACCCACCTCAGGGTGAACTTCGAGAGGCAAAAACAAGCATAAGTTGGGATAGAACAGTGGTCCTCTGGCACAACCAGAGATCTGAAGAAAGATCCAGGGACCAAGATTCTCCCCTCAGTGAAGTATAAATCCCTCTAGGCTATCTCCCTGAAATAGCAAGAGATGATCTCTGAGGGCTGGTTTGGGAAGTAGCCTTGCCTCGGTCACAGGAATTCTTACCTCCCAGACTGTGTGGGGAATCCAGCATCTGGGAGGTGGGAGGTGGGGATGGGGATGGGAGCAAAGAGAAAGAAACTCTATTGATAAGGGATGCTATATCAGCTATTCACATACCAGATGAGTGCAGAAGCAGTGGCACGGGAACACTACTGGCTGTAGACACAGGAGAACCATGTTCTCAGTCTTGGATCTAAGGCAGAGGGGAGGGCTGAAGGGTTATAGCCACTGGAGGGTTCTCAGAGATTAAGATCATTTCCAACATAGTTTGCTGAGGGACCCCTGTTATGGTTTAGATGGGGAAAGGAGTTTAGCAGTTGGGTCCAGGATAAAGTTCCTGAGGTCAGAAGTATCACCCCCCATACCCCAGGACCAGAGGTAAATAAAACAACAAGCTGCTAAAAACATTTTTTAAAAATGAACAGGTAAAGAAAGAACCCAACCATAGACAGTTACTATGGGAATAGAGAAGACTGGGGTTCACCTTCACAGGAAGATACTGAAGCAAAAAACCTCTCCCACTCCAAAGAGTAACATCAAATGGCTACTTGCTCTAAAAGAACTCATAGAATTCAAAAAAGACCTTAAAAACTAAATAAGACATTGAGGAAAACTAAAAAAAAAAGAAGAAAAACAACCCCCCAAAACAAGATTATGAAAAGAAAGTTAACCAACTGGAAAAAGAGATCCAGAATCATAAGGGGGGGGGGATGACATTCTGAAAACTGGGATTGGTAAAGGGAGGCCAGTGAAGTTATTAGAGACCAAGAAATATTAAAAACAAAATATAAAGAATGAAAAAAATGGAAGAGTATGAAACAGCATAAAAAAAGCAATCAATCTGGAGAATAGATTAAGAATAGAAAACAAAAGAATAATCAAATTACCTGAAAGCTATGATTAAAAAAAGTTTGATATAGTAATACAAAAAATAGAGAAAATTGTCCTGAAATATTGGAATAAGAGGGGAAAGTAGTAATAGAAAAATTTGCAATCACCACTTGGAAGGAATCCTAGGAGGAAAACTGACAGTTATATCATAGCTAAATTCCCAAACTCCTAGGTTAAGGAGAAAATATTAAGAGTAATAAGAAAGAAATAATTCAAATATGGCAGTCATTACACAAGACTTAGCAATTACTTTAAAAGGTGACAGGTCTTGGAATACTACATATAAAAAAGCAAAAGAACTGAGGTTGTGGACAAAAATATCCTACTCAGCAAAGTTAAGCATCATCCTGAACAACAACAATGGAAATTCAATGAATTGCCAGAGTCAGACTTTCAAAAAGACCTGAACTTAATAGAAAATTTGACTTATAAAATCCAAGAGAAATGTAAGGTAAACATCAAAGAATAATTACAAGGGACTCAATAAGGACAAATTACTTACTATTTATACAGAGAAATATAAATCATATGTTAAAGATTGTTATTAGTAATTGGGCAGTTGAAGATTAGAGTAGATTTAAGTAGAATGGGATTCTAAAAAAAGTTAAAAAGGTCAAGAAAAAGTTATTTTATACAAATTGTGGAGGAAGAGTTGACAGAAGAATTAGATGGGGAAGGAGAGCTGGTAGTTCTGGAAGCTTTCAACAGGAATGAGTTAAAGAGGGAACAATACATATGCATATGCATATATGTACATAACTATCATCTATCTATATGTAGAAAAGCCTTTTAAATTCAGAAAGAAATAAGAGGAGGGCACTGAGTTAGAGGGGGAGGGTATAGGAAAAGGGGGATATAGATGGGTGTATAGATTAATGAAGAGAGCTGTATAGAAGGGTGTGTAAGGGAGGGAGTCTTGTAAGTTTAAGTAATAGGAGGGCAATGTAATAAATAGAAGTAAAATAGAGGAGTGAGGAGGGATTTTTGCTTTCAGGAAATGTTATAAAAATGAGAGAAACACACAACTAAATATATAGATATCTATAGAGTATGTATGTGTATATGCATCTATGTACTATGTATATGTAGGTAGATATATGTATCTACATATATAACAATGGGTATATATGTATCTGGGTACATATATATATATATATATATAAATATGTATGTGTATATATGTATCCATGCTTAATTGTAGTTGGGGGGGAGGGAAAAATAGTGCACAAAAGAGAACAGAGAAAAAACAACAAGGAAGGAAAGGAAACTTTGAATACAATTTCTATTATTATATAGGCTTTCTTGAAATGAAAATTTTTGCTTTTAGATTATGAGTCTTCTCTTAAGTTATGCTGAACACATGGCAATGTTTTTTCTTATTTTGTATTTAAACTTAAAAAATAAAAAAAGAATTTAAAAAAAAAGAAATGGGTACTTTAAGGACCCATGATCTTTATGATCAGTCCAAGGAGTTTGGGCTCATTCTGGAATCTGATCCCAAAAGGACCATTTTCTTTCTCTTTTTTTCTGTTCTATGGTTCATTTAGTCACTCTTGATTGTGATTTGGGAGAAATCTGAGCAATAAAGTTAGTTATGGCTCATGTCTAGGTTTCCCCCAAAGGGGGAAACAGCCTCCCCAACTACCACACAAGCACTTAGCTAACAATATGAGCGCCAGGTGAAGAGCAGCTTTTATTATCATTTGTATGCAGATGATTCCCAGAACTACATATCCTTCTCCAAGACCTATGTAACTACACATCACCAACTACCTCTTAGACAAGTAGAACTGGATATCTGTAGGCATCTCAAATTTAACATTTTTGTGATGAATAAAAACACAAATTCATTTCCTAGCACTAAATGAATTAATAATAGTCTATGTCATCATGTAATTTATGGCTTAATGGCTCATATGGAGGAGAAGATATTTGAAATATTTTGGCTTTGGAAACAGATCCTCATATTACACTCTCAGAATAATTAAACCCTGCATTCTCTTTGACCCAATAAAACTAATACTAGGCTTCTAACTGAAGGAGATCAAGAAGAGAGAGAGGGACTAAAATTTAGGAACATTTCTATATTAGAAATGTTAATGCTGTTTGCAAAACCCAACTCTCATCTCATGAACCTGTTCACATTGAACACTGCTTGTTTTTCTTAAACTTAGGAGAAAATACATGGTTTTAGTAACACCATCCATTATCATAATGCCAGCGGTTCTATACTAGATCTTATAACCAACCCTCCAGCATTGCCAGTGGCTGCTCCCTGGCCAACTGGACCCTGAAAGCTGGTTGGATGGGCTACTTTTTTGCATTTTGTCAGAACTAACTCAAACCCTGATTACAGACTAGACTTGTAAAGAACAGTAGATTCCAAAGACGGCCCCTGAAATGAGGGCTTTAGCTGGAAACTTTCCATGATGCCTTTTAGAGAACAGCAGGCATCAACTTATTCACACTGGGAGTCAATGAAAGAAACCCAAATTATTGCCATTCTGATAAACAAGTCTTACTCTTCTTTTTCAAAGAAACTTGTCACAATGAACTAAAAGCCAGAACGAATTAAATGATCTGATAGTATATAAATCTGATTAGAAGCATTTTATCTACTCTAATTAATTTCCTCCTGAAACCCCAGCTAGTGTCAGTAAATGTTAAATATATTTTTAAATAGGCTTGATCTAGCCCTTTCTAAAAGGACCCTCTCGTCTCTTTCTCTCTCTATCTCTCTGTCAGTCTGTCTCTGACTCTGTCTCTCTCTTTCTCTTGGTGATACATCATGAATATTTTTAGGATTATTGTCCTTAATTCTAGGAGGTTTTAGGATTTCCTTCTGCTATATAACTCATCCTATAATTAAAAGCTTCTATTGTGGGTATAAAGAAACACTTTAGCATGTCTGTATCATAACTAAGAAGAGAGTCTATTGATTTTGAGGAAAGGAAATCAGAATGGAGAGATGCTAGTAACAGACAATGGAGTACTTAATATTATAAGCCTTTCTCTATGGTTCATTTAATCACTCTTGATTATGATTCTGGAGAAATCTGAACAATAAAGTTATTTATGGTTCATGTCTACTCATACTATCATAGATGGAGAGCTAGAATGGTACTTAGAGGTCATCTAATCTAACCTCTTCATTTTACAAGAAAAAAACTGAAGGGCCAGATAGGATAAATGTCTTTCCCCATCTAGCAAAGGTAGTAAGTAGCCGTGGTAGGATTTGAACACAGAGCTCTGATTCTAAGGTTAGCATACTTCTACTATACTTCTTCCTGTTCAAAGCACATCCATTTTTATAATAAGCCTCCTTCATCTGACTCTAACAACCACTACCACACACACACACACACAAAGGTTCTTTTTATATACAGTACTTGTGTTGAGGCTAGTTTCCTAACTCCCACTTCTTTAATAAATCTTTCCAGAAGTGGCCATATCTTCCTCTCAGTGTCATAGGGGTAGCCATGAGACAATGGGGTTTTCTTTCGAGGGCTCTTAGAACTCATATGCCCCATCATTTTTCTATACACAATGAATCAGTTAGTCAACCAGACTTAAGTGACTTTTAGAAAGGACATTTGTTAAGTTGGTACAGTAAAGACAGTACAAAAATTACTCCAAAAACCTGTGACTCTCCCTCTAGTAAGGTGGCAAAAGAGGTAACTGATGGTTCTTGGAAGTCTATTTCCTGCATCTTCAAGATGGTCCTATGAGTTATGGTATAGTTTTATGCTGGGCTCTTTGTAAGAGCTTTGAATCTGAATCCAATCTGACCTTGGATCCCAAAGCATAATTAATCTTTACTTTCAAAGATGATGTCACTGAGAAGAAAGGAAATCTTCCTGTGGTCAATGAGAAGGAAGAAGGAACTAAGACTGAGCTCTTATCCCTCTTATCCCTCAAAGAACTTCTAATTTTAGCTGAGAAGCTCTTTTCTCATTCATTGCACACTGGAATCTTTATATCTTTCAGTTTTTCATTATTTTGCTATTTTATAGAGGAACCTTGGAATATGACCAAGTTTCTTTAGCCAGTCCACTCTTCCTTTGCATTCCAGTTCACCCAATGGCTCATGAGAGACATGTAAATGGATGAAGGTCTTTTTATACTTAATTGGAATACCTTTTGTTGATTAGATTCAATTGAGACATTCCCACATGGTTAAGATATCAGGGCATAGCATTGTAACATTTCCTTTAGGTGAGGCAAGATAATTTGATTTATTTCCTTATTAAAAAAAACCCTTTAGAAATACTTTAACTAGTCCTTTCTCCTCACATCTATTAGAATTACTGAAATCTCAATTAGTTTTAGTACTGATACCAAGAAGACAATGAGGTTGAAATATCCTATCATTCAGTAACCACTTTGACAGATAATCTTTCAGGCTGGAAGGCAGATACTTTCACTTTGTCTTTGCATGTCTATTGTTTAACATAGTGCCTAGTATATAGTAGGCATTTAATAAATACTGCAATGATCCAGTACAATGGCGTGTTTATACTTTAGGATATCAGTCAGACACCCTCTTGTGCTGGTGTTGGGAGGAGGATAATTATAGCTAGACTGGTTTTTTCTTTGTGGGATTTCTTAAGGGTATGAGTTAAGGGTCTAAGTTCATCTCTTGCTGATGAAAAATATTGCTGCTATTTTTTCCTTGATGCCAGTTCATTTTCCCTCAACTGATTCTACCAGTGGAAATAGTCCTCTTGAGACATTTTTGAAAACCATCTCCTAGAACGGAGAAAGTCTGTTGAAAGTAATGATTGTGAATTATTGCATTCTGACCATCCTCTCCTGAGAAGAGACATAATAAGGTTTCTTTAAAGAGGGTTTGAGTGTTCCATAACAAATATCATTAAAATGCACTTTATGGTCCCTATTTACATGATTTTTGGTACTGAAAAAGCCATGGAGACATTTTAAAATAGACTAATTTAAGAATTTTTTCAAAGAAGCTAATCAAATGAAAATAATAAATTGTGCATTGATTATAACGCCTTCCCCCCTATAATTCTGAGAATTTGCAGACACTTCCTGACTTTTAAGTCTGCCATATTAGCTTCATTTTGGAAAACAGTCTTTGGGTCATGGGGCTAAGTGATCTGATAGTACAAACTATGCTTAGTTTCTAAATCACCACCATATTTGATGTCTGTTTGATGGTGGTGTTGGTGGGTCACTGTGTTGAGCATAGATAGGGCCTGTAGCTGAGATTCACATTTTCAGAGCTGATATCCAAGTTCAGAGGACTTGCTTTAAGAAAAGCTATATCCAAAAGAACACTAGAAGAAAAGAACACTAAAAGAAAGTTGAATGCTGAATAATTATAATAACTGATATTGGCCTAGAGGAGAGAAGAAGAAATGTTGCTCTCTTCATTTGTTAGAGGGGTGGGAGACTATGGGTATGAAATCCGATAAACATAGATGTGATTGCTGTGTTGGTAGGTTTTGCTTAACTGTTTGCTCAATTGTTCCTGGTGGTACTGGAGAGAGGCAGAAGAGAAGGGGTGAGTTTGGTGGCACAAAGTGGATAAAGTGCTGGGTCTGGAGTCAGGAAGACTATTTTTCTCAGTCTGAATCTGGTCTAGGATATTTACTTACTAGCTTTGTGACCCTGAGCAAGTCACTTAGCCCTATTTGCTTCAATTTCCTAATCTGAAAAAAAGAAATGACAAGCCCCTACAGGATCTTTGCCAGTAAAGTCCCCAACAGGGCCCTGAAGAGTAGGATACAACTGAATAATGGTTGAACAAGATAGTTAAAAAAGAATAAAAACACATAAAAATGATGCCCTTTGTAAAAAACAAAAGGTATAAATAAGTTTAAGGTATTGTGAATTCTAGAGGTAACTACAGGTAGTAAACTACTAGTGTTGTTGAAAAGGTTTATCATTATAACCTTTTAGGGAAGCTCCTACAATTGAAACAGTATCTAATGTGAAAAAATTCAATTAGTTCTTATTTCCTTGCCCATTAAAAATTATTTTTAAAGTTGTCCAAAGAAATAGGAATAAGGTCAGGGGGTAGGAGGGTGGGAAGTATGTGATCATTTCTAAGTGGTAATAAGAAGTCATAACCACTGAGCATAAATTGAGATTGACTCTCCTGTTGATATATTTGAATAATTCACATTGAAGTTAACACACACACAGTGAAGGGAGAATTCCCAGATGATTATTACTTCAATATGTACATAAGAAGAAGAGATCTGGGGATAACTGCAAATGCTGGGCTGGAGGTCTTTAGTCAAATACACTGCCAAATGATCTGTTTATATTGCTCAAGGATAGGTGATATCCTTTTTTCTTTTTTAGGTGTTTTTTTTTTTTTTTGCAAGGCAAATGGGGTTAAGTGGCTTGCCCAAGGCCACACAGCTAGGTAATTATTAAGTGTCTGAGATCAGATTTGAACCCAGGTACTCCTGACTCCAGGGCTGGTGCTTTATCTACCACACCACCTAGCCGCCCCAGTGATATCCTTTTTTTTTAACTTTCCAGAGTCCCTAACTTCAAGCCAGCAGGAAATCCTTGGAAAGAAGTTTGACCTTACTGAGAAATTCTAATTTGACCATAAAAGATAAAAGATGAGATCTCACCATCATGGGCTAGCCAGCCTCAGGTTAATATCTAAGAATTCCTTGAGTTTAATGTCTTTGCCATTTTCTGGGCCATTTACAATGGGCTTATCTCACTAACCCTTCCTGTGATCCTGCAATTATTCATATTTCTTTGGAGTGGGTAAGATAGATGGAAAGGAAGTTTTAAATGACTTCCCTATGATCACACATCAAGCTAATAATAAAGCTGCGGCTAGGATACAGGTCTCTGCACTTGTGGTCTAGTAGTGTGCCAGCTTTGTTCCACACCTGTCTTCAAATGGCCAGATCCTTCCTTCTCCCCTCCCCTTCTTTTCCTCCCTTCTGAATAGCCCTCTGTTGGAAATACAAGAAAAGGTGAAACATTAATCCAGTTTCACTGAGAGTGAGATTCATGACTTACTTAATAGCTTTCTTCCTAAATTCACTGGTCTATTTAGTTGGCCATAAACAATTGTCCATCTTTGCATATATGCAAATAAGCTTCCAATATGAGGCTTTATGGAACCCATTTTTATTCTCCCTTAGGAATTTACATAGTATTGGATAAAACTCAAAAAATTAAGAAGAAAAAAACAGAATGGGAGGAATATCAGTCATTTAAACAACATTTAGAAAGCATTTTACATGAATTATCTTGATTCATAAAATAACTTTGTGAGGTAGATTACTATTGTCTTCATTTTAAATGTCAGAAGTCTGATTTTTAGAGAAGTTAAGTGACTTGTCCAAGATCACATAGCTAGGAAGTATCTACAGTAGGATTCAAAGTTGTCTTCCTGATTTCAGGTCCAACACTACTTTCACTTGTAGAATGAATACCTCTACAAGTAAAAAGATTACATTTATATTCTATTAGACCATATTCCAAGCTCTATCTAATACATTTCTTTCTCAAAAGTATTAATTTAATTATTAGTAGAATATAGTCTCCTAGAGCACAGGGGCTTTTTCCTCCCTTAATATTCTATGGAGAAATCTGAACAATAAAGTTAGTTATGGACAAGTCAATTAACCCTATTTACTCAATTTTTTTCATATGTAAAATGAACTGAAGAGGGAAAAGGCAAACCACTCCATTATCTTTGCTAAAAAAGCCCAAATGTAGGTCATGAAGACTCAACACCAAAAAATAAAATCAATGAGCATCTGCTAGTTTCCAAACCTTAGCTATCTCAAAAATTTCTGCTATACACATTTTGGCATATGGGGACTTTCTTCTTATCAGTAGCCTACTTGGAAATAGAAGTCCAGTAGTAGAATTTCTGGCTCAAAGATGTTTTATACTTTATTTGCATATTTCCAAATTGCGTTCCAAATAGTTGTACTTATTCACAGATCCACCCGCAAAGAACTAGTAGGCATATCTTCCCATAAACTTTTCAACACTGACTTTCCATTTTTTTCCATCTTTTCCAGTTTACAGGATGTGAGATGACACCTCTGATTTGTTAAGTTTTAGTGTTTTAGGGCGGCTAGATGGCGCAGTGAATAGAGCACCAGCCTTGGAGTCAGGAGTACCTGGGTTCAAATCCGACCTCAGACACTTAATAATTACCTAGCCGTGTGGCCTTGGGCAAGCCACTTAACCCCATTGCCTTGAAAAATTAAAAAAAAACCCAACAAAAAAAACCCCCAAAAGTTTCTAGTGTTTTATTCTTATTAAACACTCTCAACCTGGAAGGACTGAGCTAGAATCAGAGGATTTAAATAAAAGTCTTTAGTTTCCAACATATCTTTGTTTAAAATAATAAAATAACCAGGCAATGCTCTGACTATAATTTTTCTAAATTGATGTTGGTAGACTCTGTGACTAACAAACTAGTAAGGTTGAGCAAAATAGATGAATAGTGCCATAACCAAATAAAATTTATAACAGTTATCCTGGAAGGTATAATCATTATTCTTCTTCATGGTCATTAGATATAAATGGGAAGTAGTTTGGAAAAATTACTGTAATTAGTATCATATTACAAACCTGGCATTTTTGGGGTCAATTGGTTCTATTTCCTCTTCTGTAAAATGGAAAATTTGGACTAGAACACAGATTTAAAAACTGCAAAGGGACCTTAGAGACCATAAGGTTTTAACCCTATCATCTTACAGATGAGGAAACTGAGGTACAGGAAGGGTATGCATGTGCTAAGGATCACATAGCCAATATCTGGAATGGAATTCAAACTCATATTTTCCTTTCAAGAAGGCCAGTTCCTTAATCACTATGTATGCTGTTTCTTATAAGAGTTATCATCCACTAAAATTTTCAGATATTATTACAGAATTGGATATTATAGGAAGAACAGAAAGTCACTCTGAAACTCATTGAAATCTCCAGGAGATGGAGATGAGGAAATAGTAGGGGATAGGGACTGGTCTCCCTACTTCTCAACAGAGGCTACCTACAACCTAAATGTTTTAGAATGGAGGGGCCTGGGGCAGCTAGGTGGTGCAGTGGATAGAGTACTGGCCTTGGAGTCAGGAGTACCTGTGTTTAAATCCGGCCTCAGACACCTAGCTGTGTGGCCTTGGGCAAGCCACTTAACTCCACTGCCTTGCAAAAAAAAAACTAAAAAAAAAAAGAATGGAGGGGCCACAAACCCCATTTTCCTCATGTGCTTCCTCACGTTTCTCATGCCAAAGGAAATAGAATGATTACTGAAATTTAATGGAAGCTTTCTTGTGCTGGTTATTCTCACAATATAGATTTTAACAAGTCCCATTCTCAGAGGTTCTATTCTAAATGTTCTGGGAATAGGGAAAAGTCTCTAAATTCTTCTACAGCAGATGGATAAAGCTGATTTTAAAAAGGATGGGGGGTGGAGAGAAAGGAAGAAGGGGGCATATAATGCACTGATACATCTCTTTCATCTTTATCTTTCTGCTCATTCCCCCCCCCCCCCATTCCCCAAACTAGTCTTGATATTTTAACCAGGGCATACGGCATTAGCAGCTTCATGACCCAAAGCAAAATATAAAAGTCCTTCCCTTTTCCACCTCTTTTAGGGAACATGGGCCTCATATTCTCTGACTGTCCCTACTCCACTTAATCCTAACCTCCTCCAAAATTTTTCTTCCCTTCTGCCAAATGTTCATTCTCAGAATTTTCTTGATTTGGGGAGATTTTGCGGTTAGGGTAATTTATGCTAAGGTATGAATGAGGTTTAATCCTCCCAGAGGATACTTAGATTAATAAGGGGTTCCAATCACCCCAGAAAACCTCTTGTTTGATGGAATTCTGAGAACAATTCATAAGCAGCCATCTCCATTATATATATTGACTAGTTGACTGATCTGCTCTTCTCTTTTCCCAATCTGTGACCCATGATTCCTCCGTCCTTAAAAAACCTTCCCTTGATCTGACTATCCCCATTAGCTAATTTCCTACATCCTTTCTCCCTTTGATAGTAAACTTCTCTAGAAGGCTGTCTAAAAATAGATATCTCCAGTTTTCCTTTCACACTCTTTTTGACTCTCCGTAGTTTGTCTTTTAGCCCCATAATTCAAGTGAAATTGCTCTTTCCAAAGTTATTAATGATCCCTAATTGCCAAATCTAATGGCATTTTTTTCTATCTTCATCCCTCTTGACCCCTAAGAAGCTTGGTGGTATTGATCATTCTCTTCTTCTTAATACTCTTTTCTCTCTAAGTTCTGGTGACATTACTCAATCCTGGTTCTGGATCCTGGGTCACTCACTGTTCAGGCTACCATCATCTTTTTTTTTTTTCTTTCAAATTTTTATTTATTTATTTTTTGGTTTATTTATTTTATATTATTACAATAATCTTATTATAAAAGTAAACATAAACCTCCTCCCCCCCAAGAAGATGAAAAACCTCAAGAATAGTGAGAGAGAAAAAAATGTATTTCAGTCTGTGTTCAGATTTCAATGACTCTGTTTCTGAGTTGCCTTCTCTTTCATAAGTCCACCAAAGAAGTTGCTTCAAGGGGGTGTCTAGGTGGCACAGTGGATAAAGCACCAGCCCTGGAGTCAGGAGTACCTGGGTTCAAATCTGGTCTCAGACACTTAATAATTACCTAGCTGTGTGGCCTTGGGCAAGCCACTTAACCCCATTTGCCTTGCACCAAAAAAAAAAGTTGCTTCAATATTTTTCCTACAGTTGCTATTACTAATTGTATTTCCCTCCACTCTATTCCTCCCCCTCTCATTTATTCTATTCCCTCTCTCCTTTCATCCCTGTCCCTGTCCAAAAGTGTGTTGTATCTGAGTACCTTCTCCTATAATCTTGCCTCTCTTCTAGCACCTATTTCCCCCTTTGCTCACCCAGCCCCATCCCATCCCTTTCTTCTCATTTTTCTCTAGGGTAAGATAGATTTCTAAACCCTAATAAGTGTGTATGTTATTTCTTCTCTGAGCCATTTCTTTTTTTTTTTTTAGGTTTTTGCAAGGCAAATGGGGTTAAATGGCTTGCCCAAGGCCACACAGCTAGGTAGTTATTAAGTGTCTGGGACCAGATTTGAACCCAGGTACTCCTGACTCCAGGGCTGGTGCTTTATCCACTACACTACCTAGCCACCCCTTCTGAGCCATTTCTGATGAGAATGAAGACTCATTCATTCTCCCTCACTTTCCCCCATTCTACTCCATCGAAAAAAGCTTTTCCTTGACTTTTATGTGAAATATATCTTAGCCCCTTCTTCCTCTCCTTTCTCTTCCTCCCAGTACTTTTTTTTAGTCACCCATTGACGCTATCTTTTTACTATATTATACCATTATATTCTGCTCCTTCCTGTGCCCTGTCTATATATGCTCCTTCTAACAGTTCTTATAAATGAGAAAGTTCATGACTTATCAGTATCTTCTTCCCATGCAGGAATACAAGCAGTTCAATATCATTAAGTTCCTCATAGTTAGTACTTTTCATCCACCCCCTCTATGGTTCACCAGAGTCCTATACTTGAAGATCAAACTTTCTGTTCAGCTCTGGTTGTTTCAGAAAGTTTGAAAGTCCCCCATTTCATTGAAAGTCCATCTTTTCCCCTGAAAGAGGATGTTCAGTTTTGTTGGGTAGTTGATTCTCGGTTGTAAACCAAGATCTTTTGCTTTCTAGAATATCATATTCTAATCCCTACGAACACTTAATGTAGATGCTTCCAGATCCTGTGTAATTCTGACTGTAGAGACATAGTAGTTGAATTGTTTTGTTTGAGAAGCTTTTCAAATTTTCTCTTTGACTTGGGAGTTTTGGGACTTGGCTATAATATTCCTGAAAGTTTTTCTTTTTAGGATCTCTCAGAAGGTTACTGGTGAATTCCCTTAATTTCTATTTTACCCTCTGCTTCTAGAATCTCAGGGCAATTTTGATGTATTATTTCTTGAAAAAATGAAGTCTAGGCTCTTTCCTGGTCATGACTTTCAGGTAGCCCAATAATTTTTAAATTGTTTCTTTGGGATCTGTTTTCAAGGTTGGCTGCTTTTCCAATGAGATATTTCACATTTTTTTCTAATTTTTGTTTTTTTTTGGAAAAGCTTTATTTCTGGTTTCTCACAAAGTCATCAGCTTCCTTTAGTTCCATTCTATATTTGAAGGAGTTATTTTCTTCAATGAGCTTTTTTAATCTCCTTTTCCAGTTGGCTGATTCTGCTTTTTAAGGCATTCTTCTTCTCATTAGCCTTTTTTTTATTTGACCTAAACTGGTTTTTAACATATTGTTTTCTTCAGCAGTTTTTTGTATTTCTTTAACCAAGCTGCTGATTTGGTTTTCATGATTTTTCTGCATTGCTCTCATTTCTCCTCCAAATTTTTCCTCCACCTCCTTTAATTGCCTTTCAAAGTCTTTTTTTTGAGCTCATCCATAGCCTGAGCCCATTTTCTATTTATCTTAGAAGCTTTGGATACAGAAGCTTCGAATTTGTCATCTTCTAAATCTTCCATGGGACTAAAGTAATTTTCTATGGTCAGATTCTTCATTTTATTTTGTATGCTCATTTCCTCAGCCTCAGACTAATTTACAACACATCGGCTTTGTGGTTTTTTTGGGGGGATACCCCACTGGGACCTTTATTCCTCCAAGGTCTTATGCTCTCCTGCCTGTGCTTTGATATGTAGATGACCACAGGTGCTCCCCTCTGCCCTGGAGCTGTGAGGAAGATCCCTGCTCTGTTATCTTGGTATGGAAGCCCAAATTGCAACCTGGATCTGAGTGTGGGAAAACAGCAGAGTTCTGCCCCAGGGAGAGCAGAGAGATTTCTGCAGTCTCCCTGACCCCCCCTACTGTCTGTGGGCTGTGCTCTGGAGGTACAGGCTGGTTTCCCCAATTCCTGCTTCAGGTTCTCACAGGGCTGCTCTGGGGCCAGTGCTCCTCACTCTGCAGTCATTCTGGTGCAGCTACTATAATCTTTTTTTTTATTTAGGTTTTTGCAAGGCAAACGGGGTTAAGTGGCTTGCCCAAGGCCACACAGCTAGGTAATTATTAAGTGTATGAGGCCAGATTTGAACCCAGGTACTCCTGACTCCAGGGCCGGTGCTTTATCCACTGTGCCACCTAGCTGCCCCTACTATAATCTTCTTAATCACTCAGACTTGTAAACTAGATGGCATCTGTAATTCCTCATTTTCTTTTACTCCCTATATCCACTCACTTCTCCATTCCTGATGTCTCTAGATTGTGGCATCTCTCCCATATATCTCCTTTCCTCTGACAATACAACCATTTTGGAGAAAGTTGTCATATTTTCAAATCTGGACTATTGCAAGAGTCTGCTGGTCTCCCTGACTTCTGTCTTTTCCTATTTGAATTCATCCTCCATCCAGAAAATTGATCATCTTGTTCTTCTTTTTTTTTTTTTTTTTGCAAGGCAGTGGGGTTAAGTGGCTTGCCCAAGGCCACACAGCTAGGTAATTATTAAGTGTCTGAGGTCAGATTTGAACCCAGGTACTCCTGACTCCAGGGCCGGTACTTTATCCACTATGCCACCTAGCTGTCCAAAATTGAGCTTTTTAAAACACAAGTGTAAAACACATATTATCCCCGTGTTCAATAAACTCCAGTGGCTCTTTGTTGCCACTAGGATCAAATATAAAATCCTCTATTTCACTGTTGAAATCCTTCATAATTTTTTTCCTTCCTATCTTTCTCCTCTGACATCTTATTCTCCTCCCTACTTTTCTCTGTGATTCAGTGGCACATGGAACCAGATTTGTATCCACAAATCTTTTTGCCCTTCTCTTTCTTTTTTTAATATTAAATTTATTTATTTATTTTGAATTTTACAATTTCCCCCCAATCTCTCTTCCCTCCTCCCACCCCCTACAGAAGGCAGTCTGTTAGTCTTTACATTGTTTCCATGGTACTCATTGATCTAAGTTGAATGTGATGAGAGAGAAACCATATCCTTAAGGGGAAAAAATAAAGTATAAGAGATAGCAAAATTACATAATAAGATAAGTTTTTTTTAATTAAAGGTAATAATCTTTGGTCTTTGTTTAAACTCCACAATTCTTTCTCTGGATACAGATAGTATTCTCCATCACAGATACCCCAATATTGTGCCTGATTGTTGCACTGATGGAATGAGCAAATCCATTAAGTCTGATCATCACCTCCATGTTGCTGTTAGAGTTGTATAGTGTTCTTCTGGTTCTGCTCATCTCGCTCAGCGTCAGTTCATGTAAATCCTCCCAAGGCTTCCCTGAATTCCTATCCCTCCTGGTTTCTAATAGAACAATAATGTTCGATGACATACATATAACCACAGTTTATTAAGCTATTCCCCAACTGATGGACATTCACTTAATTTCCAATTCTTTGCCACCACAAAAAAGTTGCTTTTATTTTTCAAGTAAGATCAAGTTCAGGAAACCCCCACCATCCACTATATCAAAATCTGGAATGAGGAAAATCTTTTGTTGCTTGATCAAATTGCTATACTAAATGGGCTGGTAGAATCAAATTGAATAAAATTAAATTGAGCTGGTACTCAATGAGGGTGCTCTGTAGCAGACACATTATGTGCTGATCACTGCACTAGACCTGTGTGTGTGTGTGTGTGTGTGTGTGTGTGTGTGTGTACACAAAGACAAAAACAAAGCAACCCATGCTCTGTAGGAACTTTTATTACATTATGAATCATGATAAGAAAAATGGACACACAGCTTCCCCATCCAGCACAAGGTGTTGTCCACCTGATGACCTTCAGGTCTGGGATAGCAGTTACCTTCATGAATGAGAATTATTCTACTCATCCCTATTAGGAGCACTCTGGTAGCCTCATTTTCCTCAGTAATCAGAGTGGATCTGTCCCAACTCAACCATACTTCTTCATTTGTTTGGCTGGAGACCAATAGAACTCACTTGTAAATTGATTAGAATTAGCAATTCATTTTCCATCAAAGAATAGAATTTTCTCCTTTGATTTCAAAATTGGGGTCTTGACCTCACTATCACCTTTTGCTAAAATAGTGACTAGGATTGTGACTCTAGATTTTCTTACTTTGACTGGTGTTCTTAACCTGGGGTCTGTGAACTTGTTTTTGTTGTTGCTGTTGTTGTTTTGTTTTTTAAGTTTTTTTTGCAAGGCAGTGGGGTTCAGTGGCTTGCCCAAGGCCACACAGCTAGGTAATTATTAAGTGTCTGAGGCCAGATTTGAACTCAGGGACTCCTGACTCCAAGGCCAGTGCTCTATTCACTGTGCCACCTAGCTGCCCCTGTGAACTTGTTTTTAACTGTATTTCAATAAAATTATTTTCCTTTATGATTTTATTTCTTGCATTTAAAAGAGAAATAGGAGTTGGTAACATGAAAAAGCTCTGCACTAAAATAACTAAAGCTCTAGACTTTTCCCATTAGCTCCAAAGCACTTCATGGATTTTGGTATTCTCTCCCAGTCTCCCTCCTCTTAACAATGGGCTTAGTGAGCTCTTCATGAGAGCAATACCAAAAATATGTCACAAGGATTCAAATATTACTCCATCTAAGGGCCCTTTTTCATGGGCACTGGAAAGGAGATGGGTTATATGGCTTTGAAGAGCCCCCTTTCTTGAAAGAAAACAATCCAGACAGCTCCAAATTCTTTATATTCCAAATTAAGAATGAAAATATAAATAAAATAACAATAATACCTTGCACTTATTGTATGCTTTAAGATTTGAAAAGCATTTATATGTTGTCTCATTCGGTCCTCACAATAAGCTTGTGAAGCAGGTGGTATCGATTATCATCCTTTCTCTCTTTTATAGATAAGGAAACTGATGCTGAGGGAAGTAAAGTGACTTGCCCAGGGTCACACAGGGCACAGGGATCTGAACTTCTATTTTCCTGACTCTAAGTTTAGTACTCTGATATCTTGCTGACTCTATCAGTCTATCAAGATGCCTTCAGCTCCAATCACCATATCATGGATTACTCACAAGGGATGAAGTCATTAACTAGTGTAATGGTAATATTATATAATAATAACATGGTATAACATTGTTGTTCAGTCATTTCCAATTCTTCTGTGACCTCAATGGGGTTTTCTTGGAAAAAATTCTGGAGTGGTTTGCCATTTCCTTTTCCAACTCATTTTAGAAGTGAGGAAACTGAGGCAAATATGTTTAAGTATCTTGTCCAGAGTCACACAACTAGTAAGTGTCTGAAGCCAGACTTGAATTAAGGAAGATGAGTCTTCCTGACTTCATCATAGTATAATGAAAAAGAGATGAATGCAGTATTTTCACACTCCTAAGTAAATGGATTTAACTGGTCTACTGCTCCAGTCAATAGAACTTGTCAGTAGAACACGCCTTGTGTGGTGGTTTCCAACATTTTTTCCAGTAGGTACTAGAGGAACAGGGGGCTTATATAGCTGGGGTCATGATGATGATCCTTCATTTTTTTTTAGGTTTTTGCAAGGCAAACGGGGTTAAATGGCTTGCCCAAGGCCACACAGCTAGGTAATTATTAAGTGTCTGAGGCCGGATTTGAACCCAAGCACTCCTGACTCCAGGGCAGGTGCTTTATCCACTATGCCACCCAGCCGCCCCATCCTTCATTCTTGAAGAAAACCATGACATCAGGGAGGTAATGCCAAGACAAGCAAGTGAATTGGATTGGGGGAGGGGTGAGGTTGCTAAGTTACTAGCTTCATTTTCTCCTCTGGAGTCATCTTGGTCCAGTGGTCGGATATGGATCAGGACAACTAGAGTTGGCCCTGGATTCTAGGCAACCAGGGTTAAATGACTTGCCTAAGGTCATACAGCTAAGTGAGTACCAAATGTATAGGGCTGGATTCTAACTCCCATCCTCCTGACTCCAAGACCAGTGCCCTATCCACTGTGCTACCTAACTGCCCTAGTTAGGATCATAGAGATGTAAAGAATGGAACTGTGAAAGGATTGGTAGGGGTAGCTAGGTGGTGGAGTGGATAGAGCACCGACTCTGGAGTCAGGAGTACCTGGGTTCAAATCTGGCCTCAGACACTTAATAATTACCTAGCTGTGTGGCCTTGGGCAACTCACTTAACCCCATTACCTAGCAAAAACTAAGGATCAGGGACAGGCTCCCCCTATCTCCTCTTCTCTCCCACACTTTTCTTTTGATCTCCCCTTTGATACATTTGGTCTGAGTATCACCTTTGTTCCTTCATTAAAGGTGACCTAGAACCAGAGAAATAGTAGAGAATCAGCCCTGTGAAAATTATAATCTTTTGAAAAGACCAGTCATTTTCAGAAAGAGAACCCAGGCATATGCTGGTTAAAACTTTTTTCAGCATCAACACATGGAAACAAATTCTAAAATGGGTTTTCAGGATTACTATGATCTCTGAATGTTTTTCCCTTCCCCCTTCCCCAGAGTAACAGCAAATGCTATTGATTTGGGACACTGAATGACTTGGAGAACCAAGCCATCGTCTAGATCTATTCATAAACAATTCTTAGCAAACTACCCTTCTGATTGGTAGAAGAGTCTAGTCACTTCTTTGAAATCAGTAAGTCGCTCATTTAAATAAACACCAGATCCATTTTTCTTTTTCTGTGTAGTAACTGCTTTAACTGTTCAAACTTCTGTTGAGCCAATGGGACAATTATTTTTAAGAACAGTAACTTCTGGATGAAAAGGGAAGTGAGTGAGTGGCCTGAAGTAAATAATCTGTACAAACCTGGACCCAAACACACCTGGTGAATAGAAGGGTTGTCCTGTCACCCTCCCCTCCCCCTTCCCCAACTCCTCCTCTCCTTGCCTGAGATGAACTAACAATTTCCTGACTGTCCTTCTTCACTCTCAGACACTGAGTCTAACCGTTTCTCTCCCCCCGCCAACAGAAAAATGAAATGTGAATCTGCTTTCTCTAGAGGAGGTTGCTTTGACTCTGGATTCATAAGCCAGAATGTGAAAGGACTCATCTATCCGGAACTCTCTTCAAACCTCTGCCTTAACTTGTTAAACAAAGCTCCTCTTCATAAGAAGATGGTTTAGGTTTGAAACATTTGTTCTCTTTCCTTCTCAGGGCCCTTCTGCCTTTCTCAAGCCATTTGGCCTTTTGGAGTGTGCAAGGGAGACTGTAAGGCAGGGTTGCCTTTTTTTCTTTTTGGCATAGACCCCTTTTGCAGCCTCTTGAAGCTATATATTTTTTTCTCAGAATAATGAATGAATATAATAATGAATATAATACATGAATGAATATAATAAAATACATAGGATGACAGAAGAAAACAACAGTACTGAAATGAAGTTTATTTTTTAAAAAAATTAAAAAAAACACATACAAGGTCATGGCTTCCCAGATTAAGAAGATCTGGAAGGGAAAAGAGAGGAGAGGGAGCTAGAAGCCAAAGTCCTGGAGCTTTGACTTCTTCCCAGAGAAAATAGCATCTGTTAACTTTACTCCATCAGGAGAGTAAATACAGGTGGGGATAAACAGTATCAGTATCTAATAGTTCTTGCCAGAGATTCATGGTTGCGAAAAAGAAAGGAAAAGGAAAAGGAAAGGAAAAAAGGAAGGAATAGTCTCTTTTCAGGCTGGGCTGCATTACTTTGCAAGGGTGTCAGGTGACATTCCCTTTTGCCTGTTCCCCATGGAATGTTGCCCAGGAAGTGACTATGGGAAATGCTGCTTAAACTTTTACGTTTCTATGTTAATTAAGAGAATGAGGGAAAAATAGAGCACTATGAGCAAAAAGTGATCTTTTCATCATGGATTAAATTTGAAAAAAAAATGTCCACCTTTACATTTAGACCCCCCCCCTTAAGTCTGGCTCTGTCTTCGGATAATCAAAGCCCACTTTGAACTAACTCTCCCACACAAAACTCCCTTTTATTTAAAAATAGTCCTATAGATAGATATACATATCACCACCTTTCATTTCTTTTATGGATGACTTCATTTTCTGTGAGAATCTAAACATTCTGAGCAAACTGAAGTTCACCCAAAGCTCTATAACAAACAGGAGTGAGAATCCAGTTACCCTCTTGCAATTAACACCAATGTTTAATTAGCAACCAACTGTATTGGGCAAAGTCTTTTGATTTTTTTCCCACTTCTTTGCCAGTTTTTGATGATAAATTCACCTACAACTATAGTTCTTTTGGCAGGGATGCAAGCTAGAAATTCTTCTGGCAAATTGTGTAAGATACAAGGAACATAGTGGGGGGGGGATCAGGGAGGAGAAGGATTGAGGGGAGCTGAGAGTATCCCAGCTTTTGTCTTCATTCAACAAAAATGGAAGTCAGGATAAGGGTTCAGGCCTGATGCTTTCCCTAAAAGTGCATTTCAAATATTTACCATGAACTTTATTTTGAATTAAAAAAAATAAATGATTGGTATTTACTTACAGAATTCTGATATTTTGAAGGAAAGAAATTTAGGAGCAATGAGTTTTCTTTCTGTTAAATTCAAAGTTTTGCCTAAAGAATAACTTGTTAAGAACCAGGTAACCAGGGCTCTTGGTTCCAATCCATCTCTTCCAACACTTGACCTTCTATGGTCTCTTCTGTAATTTGCAATTAATACTTTATCTGTCTGATGACAAGAGACTGTCTGGATTAGACTAGGTCTTGAGCTCTCCCCTCCCTAGTTCCTTGATTACACATTGACAGGTCTTCCCCAACCATAGGCCTCCAGGGACTGAGTAAAGCACTTCATTCCTTTGCTGTGATACATAACAAATCTTTCTCAAGTAACAGGGGCTTTCTGGGATTCCCCCTTTGTTTTCCATCTTGGTTAGAAGAGCTGATATGTTCACTTCTGGAGCTAAGATACCATGTATTGGTCACCCACTGGCATGGGCTTTCCCCACTGCCCTCTTTATACATTAAGTCTTTCTCTTATTTGGTGCTGTGATTTAGCAGGGAAGAGACTCCCCCCCTCCCCACACTGGAGAAAATTTATATATTTAGAGACTATTCCTTTAGAAAGTTCTAACCCCAAATTGAAGACAAGATAGACATAGAAGTTCAAGGATTTTTTTGTTTATTTGTTTTGTTTTTCTATGTATCCTCAGAATCATATTTAATGTATAGTTGTTGTTCAGTCATTTCAATTGTATCTGACTTGTGGCCCTATTTGGGATTTCCTTGGCAAAGATACTATTTTCCTTTTCCAATTCATTTTACAGATGAGAAAACTGAGGCAAACCAGGAAAATGACTTGCCCAGGGTCATACAGCTAGTACGTATGAGGCCAGATTTGAACTCAGGTTTTGACTCCAGACACAACACTCCATCTGCTGCCCTACCTAGTTGTCCCCTGGCCTAATAAATGCTCTCTGAAATGACTTGAAAAACAGTATAAAAAGCAGTATCTCAGGGGTGGCTAGGTGGTGCAGTGGATAGAGCACCGGCCTTGGAGTCAGGAATACCTGGGTTCAAATCCGACCTCAGACACTTAATAATTACCTAGCCATGTGGCCTTGGGCGAGCCACTTAACCCCATTGCCTTGCAAAATCTTAAAAAAAAAGCAGTATCTCTCTAATCCTTCAGAATTTAAGAGAATTGTCTTTTGGTTTTAATTAAAAGGTTATTGAGAATCTCAACTGGTTGTACTACTAAAATAAATTAGGTGGAATTTTTTATACTTTCTGATAGATGTGGATTAATTCCAAAAGAATAAAGGAAAGTAGAAATTGATAAGATCTCAAAAAACTTTAAATCCCTTAGGAATCCTATTAAGTATGTATGTATTCAAACATTAAAAGCTAATGGAAATTAGCAACTATTTCAGTCTGGCTGCCTGGGTTTAGTACTAATGTTAGGCCTTACCATATCTCAAAGTAAGGCTCCCAAGCTCTGAGTTTGAAGACAAGCGATGTGGACCCTATCATGACTTAAACAATGATTACCTGTGTTCACAAAGAGAAGTTCACTTAACCTCTGGGCCCCTGGTTCCCTATCTGAAAAATGTGATTGAAGATAGCGTTACCCATTAATATTTGTAAAGCACTTTAGGAACCCAGGTAAAAGACACTTTGTAAACATTTTTAAAAAATGATTTTAGCCCAATCCACACAGTTGGCTTCCTGAGTCCAGAGATTTTACAGGTCAGGCCTAAAGTAAATTAGTAAAAATACTCCTGTACTATCCATCATTCCAACAGCCAGCATGCTGTACCTTAATGGATGTCTTGTATGCAGTTTAAAATGTTGGAGTAGGAAAAAACTTAGAAAAAGAAAGAATACTCCAAATCACTATAATAAAAATTCAAATTATCTCAGTTCTGAGGTTTTCTCTCACATGATAAATTGACAAAGAGGATAAAAGTTGAGAAATCAATATAGGAAGTCAATATGTGGGAAGATGGGTCTAGAGCTGAAAACTGATGCAATTATACTAAAAAGCTGTTGGGAATTATTTGAAGACAGTGACTGGAATGTCTAGATCCTTTTATTCCACAGTCTGGGAAATAGTGATACATTAATTCAATGAAACATTACCTAGCTGTAAGAAGCTATGGATATGATTAACACAGAGAAACATGAAAAGAATTACCTGAACTGATGTAGACTGAAAAAAAAAAATGGCCAGCGACTACAACAATGTAAATAGAAAAAATGGCAACCATAAAACAATAAGAAATGAATGGAGAGTTTTGAATGAGATTGACTCCAAAGAAGAGATATGAGAAGATACCTTCTTCTTTACACCTACATTGTAGAGGTATAGAAGAGCACATCAGTTGTGGAGGGTATAGGTATTATTGAATTTTTTCCCTATAATTCTATGTATAGAATTAGTTTTACTAATGATTTTTTCTTTTTCTTCTTAGAAACATCTTTGTTCTAAGGAATGACTCTCTTGGAAAGGGAATGAAGATATAGAGGAAAATCTTTGCAATAAAAACAGAGTATTTGATCCCCCCCCCCCCAAAAAAAAGAGATATGAGAAGGCACCTTCCTCTTTTCCTTGAAGAAATGGGGGATTCTGGGTGGATTTTAGAGATACTGAGAGACTTTCCCAAAAGTCCCCCCCCCCAATTCTTTCTTGGAAGAGATGGGAAGGCCAAGGAGATGGATATACTAGGGAATATATGCAATATTTAAAAAATCACCAAAAATTCTTTTTTATTTAAAGGATCTTAGGGAATATTTGAACTAAGTCCCCATTGTACAAATAAGACCCAGAGAGGTTGAGATATATCATATCAGTCTGGCCAGAGGTTACCTTTTCTGCCATATTTCACTTCCTATATCTGGCTTGTATGTGGAAATGTGAAAATTTGAATGTGGAAAATGTATTTTTTTAAATATATACCTATATATCTCTTTTCCCTTTCAAAATGATCTCTTTCTTGACTCAAGATTGATATTTGAGCACAAAGTATTAAATATTTGTCTATTTTTAGGTAATCTTGGTAAAGATACTGGAGAGATTTGCCATTTCTTTCTTTAGCTCATTTTATAGAGGAGGCAAATGAGGTAAAGAGAATAAGTGACTTGCCCAGGGTGATACAGCTAATAAATATCTGAGGTCAGATTTGAACTCTGGAAGATGTCTTCCTGACTTCAGGCTCAGCTTCTATCCACTCACTGCACCATCTAGCTGCCATATTTGTCTAGGACATACCCTTAAACCCCCCCATAAAAAAAAAGATCTTGTGATTTTAATGTAATAACTTGTTATAAAACATAGCATATTGTAGTTTATAAAATGAATATCCCATAACCACCATGTGAGGCAGATAATACAAATATTTAAATTTTAATTTTTAAGTCCTCCTGACTCCAGACATGCTACTCTACTTGTACCACCTAGCTGTCCCAGGTGAGGTATATGATTTCAAACACTATCATTGTTTTGTTGTGGGTTTTTTTTTTTTTGGTGGAACTATACTTCTTTATTACAAAGGAGAATTCTATGGATTAGGGGAAATCTGGGGAAATTTTAGTAATGTACAAAAAAAAAGAGCATCAATAGAACATTTATTTAGGAAGAAGCTCAAAATCTAATCCAAATCTATCATTTTACAGATAAGGAAACTGAGACCCAAAGAGGTTAAAGTGATTTGTCCAAGGCCACACACAAAGTAAGTAGCAAAGAAAATAATTTTAAAAAGAATTGTAGGCATAAAAAAATGAACTAGGTGGAACAGAGATCACAATACTAATACTAGAATACTAGTCTTGGAGTCAGAAGGAACTGAATTCAAAAACCTGTTTCATAACTTAGTAATGGTATTATCCTGGGTAAGTCACTTTATTTCTATGTAATGGGCTTGAAAGAAATAATATATGCAAAATGCTTTGGAAGCTTTTAAAGGGTTAACTAAATACTAGCTGCTATTGATACCAGTGCTGCTAAAGTCATGGAGTAGTTGTGGAGAATCAAATAAAAAATTTTTGTAAATGCAAGCTGTTGTTAATAATATCTTTTTTTTAGGGTGGCTAGGTGGTACAGTGGATAGAGCACCAGCCCTGGAGTCAGTACCTGAGTTCAAATCCGACCTCAGACACTTAATAATTACCTAGCTGTGTGGCCTTGGGCAAGCCACTTAACCCCATTTGCCTTGCTAAAATCTAAAAATATATATATATATATATATATATATATATATATATATATATATATATATCTTTTTTGGTTTGGTAAACAAAAATCTCTAACCTATTATTTCAGATAATGACATGCTATTTAGGATGAAGTCTTCATTGACCTTATTTATACAAGAATCTATTGTTTATCAAAATGAATAGAAATCCCAAATTGTCCATAGTGGCTCATTTTGACTTTGGCAAAAGAACGAATTAAGACAATTTAAAGCCAAATCTGCTTGATGTTGGCAAAGACAGGAATTTGGAGAGCAGTAAGTATTTAGGTAGGAGTAAAAGCAAAAATATCAAAATTAAATGCAACTTTAAGGATTATATACTATATATTCAGTTCTTGGTTTATCCATGCAAAAGGGGAATGGTTGTTGGAGATCCAAAATAATGGGCATCACAAAGCCAAATATATTATTTTTACAACAGCAGCTATTTGGATCCTACTTATCATTTTAGACCATGGAGTCCATAAACTTAAAAATTTTTGTAATGGTAATTATAAATTGTTTCCTTTGAAATCTTATGTATTTCATTGTCTGCACTTGAGGAGAGGAGGGGTTGCCAAAGTCATCCATGGAGGAAAAAAAAAGATTTAGAACTGCTGGTTTAGCCTAATATTGAAATTAGGAATAATGTGACAAGGTGAGTAGTTGGAGAGGAACAATTAACTTACTTTAAAAAAATGTTCTGCAACTAATTCACAAATGAATAGTTGAGTCAAGTCATTTTAAATATTAGCTCTTAAATTTCAGAGACTTGCTGCTTCTGAAAAATTTGATCTTGCTAGACATAAACTTATATTTTGGTCAAGGGTTCTCTTTTTTCAAAATATAAATCAATCATGGTCCTGAATGAAGATATTCTACCTTAACGTATTTAGCTACATAGTAGGAAAAACTAACTTGATTCACAATCACAAGGACAAACCCTTAATGCCACAACATTTTTTGGTACCAAGAGTTTTGTTGATGGCGATTCTGCCATTTTTCTGCTTAGAATTTGCCTTTCATACTCTGACTTTCTAGACTACGTTTACATATATGATATCACTAAAAAGGAAATATAGAAATTTTGGATATTTGAGTATGAAAATGAGTGAGTTTGTGGAGAGGGTTTTTTGACTATCTGAAGTCCACAAGGCTGTTTCACATCCAACATATGCTTACATAAATATACCATCTATAAATAGCCACCTGCGTGAAATTAAAGATGGGAGAGTTAGGACAGCTTTACCCAGTGAAATTACAGGACACAATCTTACAGCTGTTGTGTCCATTTATTCCTACCAACCTGAATTTCTAACATCCCCAATCTATATTCACATACATTCCACACATTTCTGCTTTTGAAGGCAACGTGGTTTGGTTTTTTTTAAAAAACATATATTTCTTACAAAGCTGACATAAAAGTAGTATAGGAGGTATGTTTATATGTAGCAAGTTTTTGTTTTATAAAAGGGAAGAAAATTTATTTTCACAAGTGGTTTCTATTCCATATCTAGGGATTACCACCAAACCCCTGCCATTTTTTTTTCAACTATACTCAGGAGCCCTTTTGCAAAACATCCAGTTCTCCTTTATTCATTTTCTGACAAAAGTCTTCTGAAGGAAAGCATGGTAAACTTTTAGACAGTCTTGGGTAAGAATCCAACTGTTATGCATGGATGGCAACAGGCACACAAACATGCCTGGATACCCTGAAGAAGGAAGATTCTTTGTCTTGGAGAAGGTAGCTAGTAATTTAGCTACGCTAGGCAGATCTCTAGGTTTAGCTAGCTCAAGTAGCCAAGTACATTAAGATAGAATATGTTCACTGGAGACCATGACAAAACAGTAAGCATTTCTCAGTCTTTCAGGGCCCTGAAAGAGCTGTAACTGCTAATAAAACAGGAGGTAAATTTACAGAAGCAAAGTCACAGTTCTCTAAATAGAAGGGACTAAGTCCTTCAACACTTAAAACAAACACTCTTAACAGCAGGCATTAGTTTGAGTGTTCAGTGGAATGTGTGTCTTAACATAAAAGGTGTCACTTTATGAGGGGAAAAAAAAAAACCCAGACAATCCTTAGGAGAATTGAAGTCGTGTTTCTTCCTTGATGCAGAAATCTTCACAGGTTAAAATGACTTCACACTCATTGCAATGCTCAAAACCCAAGAGGATCCTAAAGGGAAGATACCCTGCTCTCAAATGCAGAGCTCTTTCCTTTAGAGAGGTGAAGAAAGAAAAGTCTGTCCCTACTGTCTGTCTTCCTTTCATGGATAGACTTCCACTAGCGATGAGTTTAGTTGCTTAAAAAAAAAATAAAAAGGTCTTTTTAATAAGTTTATAGTCTTTATGTGAGGAGACATAGGAAGACCCAATTTCTGAGAGTAAATATATGTTTTATATATATATATATATACATATATGTATAATTTAGGTTCAGTTTGCTTTTATATACAAAAGTACACTAGTTAAGAGAGAGCAAACAGAATTCCTTCTTTTTATTCATAAAGGAGAGTGAGGTGGGCTAGTAAAGGAGTCAAGTTGATTTGACAGTACCAAAAAAACCAAAAAGCAGAAACCAAAAAACACACTGGATGGTCTTCATCATTTGTCCCTTGTTACTGTTTAAATATCAGATTATTTAAACCATGCGGCTTTCTCTGTCAAATCATCGTGGAGGCTGGTTCCAAAGTTAGGCTTCCCTGCAAGGGGAAAGAATGACTTTGGTGACTTATGAGGCCCCCCTGGGGTCAGAAGTTTATTCTATTCCTGGTTGAGCTGCTGACTCCCGGCCCCCTCAGGGAATCACTTGACCTGTCTCAGTTTACCTAACTAGAAGGAGGTAATAATAATAATAGCTCACATTTATGTAGCACAAGCTATTTTCCCCCTTCACAATGATCCTGAAAGGTAAAGAGTAAGGAAGGTACTATGCTTTCACCTATAAAGCATCATATGAAACTTATTATGAAAACACCCTGGCCACCTGCATGGAAAGTGGCTTGTTTTCACATAAACCTTACATTATGAGAATTTATATGGCATATTTTATACTTTTGAGAAGCAGAAAAAAAAATCATAAATTTATATACCAAAGAAGTCTTACAAATATTCTCCAAATATGAATTTTTCTGGGGGAAAAAAGTTCCTATTACTCTTCTTTAAAAGAATTTTCCTAGTATACTCTTATTATACCATCTAAATATGTCTAAACCATGAAAAAGGTTTGTATTAAGTAGAAGCTAAAAAAAAATCAAATAAGATTACAACCAGGGAACTTGAAAAAGAATGGTTTATACCCCCCCTTAAAACAAACCAGTCTTCTTTCTACTTATACCACTTAAAATATCTACTGAAGACTTATTTTTGGATTTTACTCTCATCACAACAAAAAAGGAACACAAAACCAAATAAGCATTCAGATTTACATTTTTTAAAAAAATTTATTTGTGATCTGTACATGTGGTAAAGTGGGGGCCTCATTTATAGACTTTCAGAGGCAAAAACCAAAAAAATCCAAAGTAAAAATGTATAAATACAATATATATCTTCTTACAAAAATGGGAGATTTACAAAATATACATACTGCAATTGTCTCTTCTATTTTACAATTTTCACATGCACTTGAGAGAGACAAATGATGCCACAGTTTGAGAGCTGGTAATGCTCTATAAGAATTTAATTTGAAGATTCTAAGGGCTAGAATGTCAGTTTTTCCTCCCTTTAATTAACATGGCAGCTCTACTCTCCAGCACTTCATATATAAAGTTAATTTCCAAGTAGTGACAGTATCCTTTATGTAATTATGCTTAGGAAACATTGTGGAGAGTAGTAGAATAGGAGAGCAGTGTCCAACAGTGGAGAAGAAGAAAAGGCTATTTGAGAATTCTCTGTAAAATCAGCAAATCAGGCAAAACCCATAATAGTCTGACTCTAGGAAACTTTGCAAAAGAATCCTTGTTCTACTTCAATATTATAAAAAAAAAAGGAACAGGATTTAAGATTAATAAACTTAAGTCATCTAGCATGTTTCAAAAGAACTGTGCAATTACTTTGAAGTTTTACCTTTTAATCACTTTTCCTAAAAAACAAATGGGGCCCACAATATGAACTTTCCTCTTTTGGTTTTAGAAGAGATTAATCTTGATCACTTTAACAGTGCTCTCATCTTTCCAGATTACAATCCCCCGCAAAAATGAAAGTCTGAGGGTCAGCATACACATGTTTTAAAAACAGATTTATGGATGAGACTAAAAAAACTGGGACAAAATGGTTCTTTATGGTTTAAACTTTTTCTTTATCACACGACTCGAGGCATTATGCTTTTCCTTTCATCTAGAAAGGTTCAAATAGAAAAAGAAAGACTAAATACAGGTTTATAAGAAGGGATAATAAAGAGAGGGATTTCTCTGAACATTTTAGCAGAGCTTGCTATGTCAGGTGTTCTGAATTAAATTCTCAGTTTAAAACAAACAGGGTAACCAAAAAAAAAAAAGCAACCCTATACCCTTTGGTTTCCTTTAAACTAGAAACTCAAGATTAAATGGTAATATGAAAATATATTGCCTTTTACTTTTTTCATAAAGGAAATGATCATTTATACCAAATTACCATCCAAGGACAAACCTCTGGAGTTTTAGGGAGTTGACTGTGAAAGTTGCCCTTTTCAGTTATGTCTTTCCACTCACGGACACTTTGTTTCCTCTTTTGTGTCTGGCCACAAAGACAAGGAGTTTTTTTTTTTTTAAAGGAGCACTCTGGTTGTGAAAAGAAGTGTTGTGACTTGTTGCTTCTCAATATAGAGAACATTATTAAATACTCTGTCCCCCACTAAAACAATTTAAAAGTGGGGATTTGGGGAAGAAGGGAAGCAAAAGCTACTACTTAGCCTGGAAAAGTTATAGCTGAGGCATCCAGGGCCGCCTGGTTCTTTTTTTTTTAGGAACTCTGTCCAGTTCTTTAACATATATAATAGGATTTAAAATTATTGCCTCTCAAGATTTTCAAATGCTTATTTTACAGGACTTGAAAGGAATAAGGGAGTGAAACAGAAGTGGGGGGGGAGAGGGAATTGGATAGAAGAGACTAATGTCTGACCCTGGAAATTAACCCATCTGGGCTCCAGTTTGGCCCCAGTGAAAAGAGATTATGGTTTGACCACTGCTTGACAAGGACACTGCATGGGGTCCTCCCTTCTCCCAACAAAGCCGCAGCAGACACAGCTTTACCTTTCACCCGGGGCACCACAGGAGTTAGACAAGCAACTTTCCTTGGAGCAGAGAGCCAACAGTATTGCCCCAGAGTTCAGCCCCCTGAGAGGGGGGGAAGCCTTCAGAATCTGTTCTTCAGGATATCCTCTGCCGGACCAAGGTCCTTCTGTACCTTTAAATGATTTTTAAATTATTATTATTATTATTCTCGTGGAAGTCTGGATCCAGAGTGTCTTTCCCCACCCTATCCCCCCCCCACCCCAATCTAAAAGTCTTTACATTCAAGGCTCCCTTGTTCAACCCACCCCTCTGTCTTCCAGACTCTGTCACGAAGACCACAGAATGTTCTTTGGTGAAGGGAAGGAGGGGAGGGAGTTCCAAACGAAATTAAAAACCAACGACAAAACCCCGAAAAGGCGGCCAAAGTTCTGGCCTCTCCTCCCCCCAGCAGCGGACTTGAGGGGGGAGTGGGAGGGTGGAGAGGGCCGGCAGAGGGGCCTCGGTTCATACCGCAGTCTCCCCTTTGCTACTGTGACTGAGTCTGTGATAAAAGCGGCGCCAGGACTGCAGGGTCTTGCCTGACCAGATCCAGAAGCCGGTGGTGATGCCCACGATCATGGTCATCAAGTACTTAATCATGAAGACCGTAAAGTCAGGGCTCATAGGGGGGAAGTGGCCCGGCGGGCAGGGCACGGCGTAGCTTTTACAAGTCTGCAGGAGCCAGGTGCGCTCCCAGTGCTCCCGGAACGCCTGCTCGTAGAAATAGCAGGCCAGGACGATGGTGGCGGGCACGGTGTAGAGGACGCTGAAGACGCCGATGCGCACCATCAGCTTCTCCAGCTTCTCCGTCTTGGTGCCGTCGTGCTTCATGATGGTGCGGATGCGGAACAGCGAGACGAAGCCGGCCAGCAGGAAGGAGGTGCCGATGAAGAGGTAGACGAAGAGGGGCGCCAGCACGAAGCCCCGCAGCGCGTCCACGCTGGACAGGCCCACGTAGCACACCCCGCTCAGCAGGTCCCCGTCCACCTGGCCCATGGCCAGGATGGTGATGGTCTTGACGGCCGGCACGGCCCAGGCGGCCAGGTGGAAGTACTGCGAGTTGGCCTCGATGGCCTCGTGGCCCCACTTCATGCCGGCCGCCAGGAACCAGGTGAGCGACAGGATGACCCACCAGATGGAGCTGGCCATGCCGAAGAAGTAGAGCACCATGAAGAGGATGGTGCAGCCCTCCTTCTTGGTGCCCTGCGCCACCGTGCGGTAGCCCTCCTCGGAGAAGCGCTCCACGCACACGGCGCGGTCCTCCAGGAGGAAGCCGGCCACGTGGGCCACGGCCACCATGAAGTAGCAGCCCGACAGGAAGATGATGGGCCGCTCCGGGTAGCTGAAGCGCCGCATGTCCACCAGGTAGGTGAGCACGGTGAAGAGCGTGGAGGCGCAGCACAGCACGGACCAGACGCCCACCCACAGCCGGGCGAAGCGCCGCTCTTCCTCCTTGAAGTACATGAGCCCGTTGGCCCGGCCGGGCTCGCACGGGGCCCCGCAGTCCCGCTCCCCGAGGAAGCGGTAGCCCAGGTAGGGCGGCACCTTGAGCTGCCGCGGGCAGGAGAAGGGGAAGGAGGCCCGGCCGGGCGCCGGGGGCTGCGCCGTGAAGGGCAGCTCCGGCAGCGGGGGCGCGGTGGGGTGGGCGGTGGGGCCGGCGCCCCCCGCGCCGTCCGAGGTGTTCTGGCCCACGCAGATCTCGCCGGCGCCGTGCACCGGGAAGTTCTCGCAGCGGAGCCGCTCGGGCCACTGGAAGCCGAACTTGTTCATGAGCGCCTCGCAGCCCTGGCGCGCCCGCTCGCACAGGGAGCGGCACGGGGGGATGGCCTGCTCCAGCACGGTGCACACCGGCGCGTACATGGAGCAGAGGAAGAAGCGCAGCTCGGCCGAGCACTGCACCTTCACCAGCGGGTAGAACTGGTGCACCTCCAGCCCCGCGTCCTCCTGGTTGGTGTGGCCCAGCAGGTTGGGCAGGATGGTCTGGTTGTAGGCGATGTCGGTGCACAGCGGGATGGAGATGGGCTGGCAGAAGCCGTGGTCCGGCACCGAGATGCCCTTCTCACCGTGGTAAGGCTGCGCCCCGGACCCCGGCGGCAGCCAGCCCAGCAGCGCGGCGCCCACCAGGGCGCACAGGCCCGGCCAGGCGGGGGACGCGGCCCTGCCTAGGCCCGGCATGGCCAGCCGCGGGGGGAGCGCGCCGCGCGCCCGGACTTCGGAGGAGGAGGAGGAGGCGCCGAGGGGGTCCCGGGGAGGCGTCGCCGCGGCCCCCCGCACATCAGAGTCCGGAGGCGGGGCGCCGGGTCCGGGCCGGGGGCGACAAGGAGAGGCTCCCCGCCGACACCCCAGCCTGCCGAGCCGGCACCTAACGGTTCTCCTTCCCGGGCCCAGAAGCAACAAGCGCCTCCGATCCCCTTCCAAAGTTTTCCCGAGCGCCCTTTAATCTCCTCCTCCCCCCGCCGAGCCCGGAGTCTGTCCCCGCCAAGCCCGGGGTTGGAGCCGCCACTGGCTCAGTCGGGCCGGGGCCGCCGCCGCCGCCGCCGCCTCCTCCTCCTCCTCCTCTTCTCAGCTCCGGCCCCACGGGGTCCCACCAAAGCGCCTGCTAGACGGGTGATGGCTGCTCCGAGCCCTTTCCGCCTCTCTCCTCCCAGTTCCAGAAGTTGGGGAAATGCAATTCCCGGGCGCCCAGGGCCTCCCCCGGCTGCGGGTCCCTCGCAGGCGCCGGCCCGGGCTCGCGTGGCAGTCCGACGGGCGGCCCCCAAGCCTCTGCGGCCGCTCGGTCCCAGCGCCGCCTCCCGGGGCCGAGAAGGGGAGCCGGGGGTCCGCAGGAGCCGACCAATTCCAAGCCGCCGCACTCCCCTAAGGAAGAGTATATCTCTCAGTGTTCCAAGCAGCCCCGCCTCCTCGGCCCCCTCCACCCCATTCACAAACCACCCAAGGGGGAGGGTCTCGGTCCCCCAGCCAAAGCCAATGGCAGCCTTTGTTTTCTCTGTAGCTTCCCCTCGATTGGTCAGAAGTCGAAAGGGGGCGGGGCGGGTTTAGGGGGAGGCTGTGTCTGGAGCCCTTTGGGCGGATTCCTGAGGGGAGGGGAAGGAGGGAGGGGGAAGGAAACTTTTAAGAAACTTTTTTTTTTAATGCCCCTTCTTCGTTTGGGGAGAGAAACGTTTGTGAGGCAAAGTGGGTTTCAACTTTTAGCTTTCGGTGGAAAGATCCTTCTGCCTTCCAGGTCTGTTAAACAAGTATTTAAAGATGTCTGCGAGAAGAAAAGGGTGAGGAGGAGGACTCTCCCAGGCCGTGCCAGACTTGGGTGGATGGGCTCGAGTCCCGCTGAATAGGCTCCCGGCTTGGGCGGGCGGGGTGGCTGCTTAGCCAGGGCTATTCTTAAAGTGTGGGGCTAGGCTCCGTTTGGGAAACAGAAACCCTATTCGGGTTGCCTTCTGCTTTAGACTCAGCACCCGGCCAACCACGTGAGAACACCGATGCTTTCCCGTCGTTCTCCCCCCCCCTCCAATCTTTTCAAAGTTTTTTTTTTTTTTTTTTTTAAGAGGAATTTGGAGGAGGGAAGGAGCAAGCCTCTCTCCACAGATGAGGAGCCTTTGCTTGTCTCCAGGAGGAGCGGGCCTGGGCTGAGCAGAGTCATTCTTAAGGGCGGGAGAAAGAAGGGCTTCTCCACTCATCTCCTGGCTCCCCAGGAGTGGGCGGGAGAGCTGGAAGCTTTTCCCGATTCCCTCTTAATTCTAGTGCCCTCCCTTTGTTGATTATCTCCAATTAATCCGGTATGGAATTGCTCGTTTGTTCGTAATTGTTTGCATGTGGGCTCCTCCATTAGACTGTGCGCCACTTGAGAGCAGGGGCTCTTTTTTTTTTTTCCTTGAGTCTCTTTTTTTCCCCCGCTGACTTTAACACAAGGCCTGGCAAATAGTAGGCGCTTAATAACTGTTTATTGACTATTGACTTCCGGGAAAAAAAAGGGGAAGAAACGTGACTTTGATGAATGCATTTGCTCCTGAGTTAGTTCCTTGGGGAATTCTTTCCTTCGGATCCGCCCCGTGTTCCAAGGTTGAAGCTTGGAAAACCTGGAATTCGGGAATTCTTAAATCTTTTTTATTTATTCCTTTTTTGTGTGTGGATTGGATCTCTTTGGCAATCTGTGCAGCCGAAAGCCTTTTACCATTCTCAGAATAATGTATTTAAATGCATAAAATAAAATACCATAGAATGGCAAAAAACTCCAATGATATTGAAACAGCTATCAAAATGCAAAAATAAAAAATAAGAAGTTCACGATGCCCAGGTTAAGAAGCCCTAGACGGAATTGCATTGAGTTTAGCTGGAAATTTAAATACTACGTTTGGGAGGGAAACCACAGAGGCAAGCAATAGGGAAGGGGTGGGGGACATCTGGAGGAATAGGTACAGATTCTCAAAATAAGCTCAAAACCCCAGGTACACCTCACCAAAGACCTCAGGAGTAATTAGTTGATAGACTGGTAGAGGTAGAAGGTACCTCAAAGGTAATTTCAATATAATCGTTATGGAAATTTAAGTATCTTCACCAGGTTAGGCCCAGCAGTAAGTTGGGGAGGGGGCTTTAACAAAGAAAGGCAAAAACAGGGCTCCTGACCTCAAGGAACTCACATTCTAATAGGGGACACAAATAACTATGAACCAAGAGCATATAGTCAGTCTATATGGGAAGTAGTCACAGAAGGAAAGCACCAACATTCTGGACTCATATTTGCAAAGTGTGATCCCAACCCCTGAAGACCCCAGAGATCTCTTCAGGGGCGTTGCAAGGTCAAAACTATTGTAATTTATTTCTACTAAAACAAAGTATCATATCTGATTGAATACAGAAGCAGATAAAAGAATCCAGCAATTTTTTTAACTGTCAGACATTAAAAAGAAATACAAAAACTATGCTTAAAATCTCAGTAAATTTTGGGGGAAGTATAAGTTTTTCATTCAAATGTTATGTATTAGCATCCAATGGGTTTAAACTATTATATATTAATGAATAGATTAAATACTTTGAAATTTATCAATTTTAATACTTAATATTGTAAGCATTGATAAGCACCCACATAAACAAACCCTTAAGAGTCTTCAGTAATTTTTAGTGGTAAAAAGGGATCATGAGATTAAAAAGTCTAAGAACCACTTGAAGTCCAATTCTCTCATTACAATGAGGAAACTGAGGCTCTGAAAATTAAACTATTCACCCAGAGTTTATTCTTCATTGTAACTGGGTGGGGCAACTTTTTATTTTCTGCCTTTGCAGCAAACTTTTTTTTCTCATAAAAATGAGACTAATAAATAATATTCCTAACAAGTTGGGTTATCATTTTCTTTGGAGATTTTCTGGTCAAGTTGACTTTTTTTTTTGGAGGAGGAAGGATCATCAGTTTAAATACTCCCTTGCTTATTATGTTCAGGTTATTTTTTTTCTACTAGCTGTAATATAATGAATTGGCTCTATATCTTAAAGTTTCCATATTCACAGAGAAAAATGAACTGGATCAGACTGATCATGGAGGATTTATATTCCATCCAGATAACTGCCCCTTCCCCATCCAATCAAAACCCAATACTAAGTGCTTTTAGACTTTTTTTTTTAAAAAAGATAACTTCCCATGTTTACCTTTCCTTCTAACCAAATTAATTTTTGTTAATGGAGAACAGTTAAAGCTTTTGTTACAGTTGCTTTATCCTTAAAAAGAAAGCTTAAATGATTAGAAAGTGGTGGCAAACCAAAAGCAAGAAACTTTTACACACAGAAATTGATACTATGTTGCCTATTTGAAGAATACTTTTTATTTTTTGAAACCTACAAGTGAATCTAAAAACATTTCCCTTGAGGAGAATGTTTTTCCATCTTCAGAGAATCTTTGTTGCTTTTATTTATGCTTTGGCTATAAATGAATGTTTATGGCTAGTTTTCTGTGTCATTCCTAGAAAATAAAACTAGGTTTTAGACTTCACTGTCTTAGGAGATGGTCCCTAATGTGTTTCCTTGGTCAAATGGCCTCATTTACAAAATTTGTCATTGATGCTCAATCTTCTGGTCTCACTGAATTATAGATTTACAGCTGAAAAGGACATTAGAGATCACCGAGTTCAATATTCTCATTTGATAAATGAGAATACTGAGTCCCAGAAAGGTTAAGTGACTTGTCTAGAATCACCCTTCCATCTTCTTAACTCTCAAGTGGAGTACCCATGCTACCTTACTTCAGTTTCTCCATTGTATTGGGATGTTGATTTTATGCTAGAATATCTCATAGGTAGTTGGTAGAAATTGAAATGATTTCAACAATAAAAATGGAATGAAAAGTAATAACAAAATAATGGAAACAGAATGATCAAAAGTAATAAATGTCAAGATTGCCCCACCTCCAGTATGAGGAGACATTTCCCCGTGTTCTGTTGCACTATATATAAAATGTCATGCTTTTTCTATATCAGTGTTGAACTCCATAGCAAACATACACATCTTTTAAAAATTCTTTGTCATAGGTCATGATTCCCTGAAAAGGGGGAAGGAAGAGGAAGTCAATGGGAAATATAGGTGATGTATAAATGTATAAAAAAGAGAACAATGGTTTTATTTGTAAAAAAAAATAAAGATTACTCCTTACAAGTTCTAGTTGAAGATTACTGAATACATAAAGAGATATTTTTTTCTTCCCTTTTTTCATAAGTTTGCTGACTTTTAAATCAAAGTTTTATGTTTGCTCATCAGGCCACAGGTCCCTTTTTTTTTTGTTCTGAGGGAGGAATACCATCCACAGTCACTAAATAAAAGAACTGGTCTGATGAACTACAGTGGCCCAAATACAACTCAAACATATTTGTTTAATGAGGCATTTTCTCCTGTGCAAGTTCCTATCCTCTAAACCCTTTACTAATCTCAGTAATGAGGATAAGAAATTGAAAAAAAAAAACGTGCAATGACCAGCAAGAGAGGAAAGGAATGGAGATTTTAAAATCAAATTCAAGTGAAGATATGGACAAATTATTTTATATGGAAAATTCATCACTAAGTGTCTTTCTCCCCTTCCTCCCACCCCCAAAAGAAAGAAGTAAAGACAATTTACTGGAGATCATGTGGAGTTTTCAAAAATGATTTTTGATTTGATTCTTACCAAAGGTAATAGAATATATACACTGTTTTTTTTTTAAACATGGGAAGAAGGGGTAGCTAGGTGATGCAGTGAATAGAATGTGTTTCCTTGGTCAGATGTTTCCTTGGCCTGGAGTCAGGAGTACCTGAGTTCAAATCCAACCTCATACACTTAATAATTGACTAGCTGTGTGATCTTGGGCAAGTCACTTAGCCCCATTACCTTAAATTTATAAATAAACAAACAAATAAATAAATAAAATGGGAAGAAATAGGCTACAGAAGAATGAGTTGGAAGTCAGTAGACCTGAGTTCAAACCCAGATTTCAAATATTTGTCAGCTGTGTGAATTTGGCCCTATCCTTCCTCTCTCTAACCTTCTTTATAAATTATTTCTTTTCATTCATTCAACAGTCCAGCCATATTGACTTGCTTGCCGCTCTGAATAGGTCAGGATCTAATTTCCTTCTCCTGCTCTTTGCACTATCTATTCCATCATTTCTACTTGAAAGAATTCTTAGTTTGTCTGAAGACTTGGCTCAACTGCCACTAATTTGTTATTTCCCTCTCCACTCTCCCAGCTGCTAGTTTTGTTCCCAAATGACCTCATATGCACTTTGTATTTATCATATATTGAATATATTATATAGAGTGACTACATGCCCCCCCATTAAATTGTAAACTCCTTGAAGGCAGGACTATTTCTCTTTTATCTTTGTTTTCCCATTGAATATCATAATTTCTGGAAAACAATAGAGGCTTAATAAATGCTTTTTGAGAGATTTGTTGATTAAACTTTCTGACCTTCAGTTCCCTTATCAGTAAAATATGGGTTATAGTATCTGTACAATCTATTCTCATAAGATTGTTGAATTGAGAAAACAAAAGTCATTTCCTTTTCCTTTCTTTTACAATATTTTTTTTGGAAAAACTAAGATTTAGTGGAACTATATGACAACATGTAATAGGATGGAAGAAATGAGGGGCACAATACCGAAGGAAAGTAATTTCTTTTTAAATTTTGGAATCTTTGAGTTGAGAGGAACCTGAAAGGTCCTCTGATCCAACTCTTACCTGAAACATAATTTCTTTAAAATTGTCTCAGTCTTGAATCCATTTATCTTTCTATTGTTCAGGTCAGTTTAGAAGGGGATGAGGAGGTAGAAGAGTGAGGTCATTCCCTTTTAAAACTTTTCCTCAAAGTTGCTAAACTAGTATCTTCTGAGAAAAGCTATGGGTAGAAAACTTTTTAATTGTCTGCTCCAAAACTCATTATCCCTGCCCTTTAAAATGGTAAAGACCTTCAGTGGCTTCAAAATATCAAATGCTATTTATTTTTCCCCAAGTTCCAGATTTTAATTATTTCCTTGATGTCAGGCCAGATTTGAACATAGTCACCTGCCTTTCTGGCTAAAATTCCAGGATTATGGAGACCTTCAGATGTAAAGGAATATAAAAGGATAAAATCCATTTTTAAATAAGTTCCCTTTTATGTCCCATATTCAACCAAATATTTAGAGCTCTAAATTTCAAGCTCAGGGCTTGAAATTTGCAGCTTTCGTGTTGCTATTGGTTTTTCATATTTTGTGCTAAAGAGAAGATTTTCAACCAAACAAAACAAAGCATTATGCTTCTTGAAATACTGAATTGGTGGAAGGAATTTCCACACTGGAAGTTTCACACGCCAGTGAAATCACAGAACTGGCCCTGAACTGGTCCAAATCCCTGAAACAAACTTTAAAGTTGTACATACAAGAGTGAAGAGGTATGCAGATTTAGGCAGCCCAAAAGTCACACTGAGAAAGTTTCAGGATTGTGTGGATCTCTTTATATACGTATGATTTTTAAAATTTTTATACAATAAGAATTAAAAACTTTTATTTGCTTGATTGGTAATTCCCAAGTTCAGTATTGGTAGTTATACACAGGATGGCATAAAATTGACTAGAGGAGAGGACGTGTCCCCTGGGGTGTGGAGCTAGTGAAAGATAATTCATAGATTATTCAGATCTGAGCTGGACAATTCTAGAAGTCCAGTATCTCAAAAGCATTCAATCATCTTTTGCTTCAAAATGACTTGAAAAATTACTACCTCCTCTTGGAATATCAAGATCCATTGCTGAGCAAACATAGTTAGAAAATTTTTTCTTATATTGATCCCAGATCATTTTCCCTTCAACTTTTACTCGTTGGCTATAGTTCTTTACTCTGGGTCCAAGCAACATAAATCTCCTCCTGTGTCACATAGTCCTTCAGATGTTTGAAGGCAGTCATCATCAATGCCCCCTATGTCTTCTCTTCTACAGGCAAAACATCCCCACTTCCTTCAACTGACATTTTTATGACTTGGTCTGTAGGTCTTTTACCATTCTAATAACCCTCTTCTGGACATGCTCTGTCTTGCCCACCTTTCTCTTAAAATGTGGAGCAAAGAACTGGACATAAGTCCCCTGTGACTAAGATAAAGTACAGCAAGATTACAATCTCCTTCACTCTGGACATAATTTCTATTAAGGAGATCTAAAATCATAAATTTCAGATACTTTTAAATCTAGATAGATTAACTAGATTAAAACTAGAATTAACTAGCTAGAACTTTCTGTCTAGTTAGGTCTTCCTCACCCTATATTTTACACTTGATTTTTTTTTGTTAGGATTTTGCAAGGCAAATGGGGTTCAGTGGCTTGCCCAAGGCCACACAGCTAGGTAATTATTAAGTGTCCGAGTCCGGATTTGAACCCAGGTACCCCTGACTCCAGGGCTGGTGCTTTATCCACTGCACCACCTAGCTGCCCCTACACTTGATTTTTTAAAAAAACTTTTGAAGGATTCCACATCTGTTGCTATTAAATTTCATCCTGATCAATGTGACCTACTATTTCAATCTGCCTATATGCTTTCCCATCTTGATTTTGTTATCTAAAGAATCAGCCCCTTCTCTACTAACTCTGTGTTATCCATGAATCTAACCTCATCCAAATAACTGATAAAGACTGAATTGGCTGAAGCTTATCACCATTGCTGGAAAAACCATTCAGTGTTGAATGTGAGGCTGTTCTGATGTCATTTACATTCAAAAGGACAGCTTTTTAAAAAAAGTATTTACATAGATATATTTTGTTCATTTTAGTTTCCCCAATATTTCCCCCTCCCCCTCCTAGAAAGTCATCCCAAATAATTAATAGTATTTCAGGGTTTGGGGGGGGGGAGGGAGGGAGGGAGAGAGAGAGAGAGAGAGAGAGAGAGAGAGAGAATGAATGAACAAAAAAGAGGAAAACAATCAGCACAAACCAATATATTGAAAAAGTTTGAAAACATGTGCAATATGCAACATGTATAGACCTGCCATCTCTATGAAGGGGTGAGTCCCGTTTTTTTCTAAGTGAAGCTTGATCTTTAACCTTTTGCAACATTCACTTTTGATTATGTGTTTGTTCTTTCCCAATACATTATTGTAGTCATTGAATATATTATTGGTATTTTCTCTTTTTTTTTCAGTTTTATTTATTTAAGGCAATGGTGTTAAAAGTGACTTGCCAGGGCAGATAGGTGGCACAGTAGATAGACCAATGGGCAAGTCACTTAACCTCATTGTCTTAAATAAATAAAATTAAAATTTTTTTTAAAAGAGTGACTTTCCCAAGGTCACACAGCTAAGTAATTATTAAGTGTCTGAAGTCAAATTTGAACTCAGGTCCTCCTGATTCCAGGGCCGGTGCTCTATCCACTCTGCCACCTAACTGCCCCCTGGCCTTCATTTTCAAAGAAGACCATGATAACATAGAGATGATGTCTCTACAAGCATATGAATTGGATTTGAGTGAGGGGTTTCAGTGCCAAGTCAACAGCCTCACTTTCTCCTCCAAAGTCATCTGGTGCAGTGGCCACCTAGGAATCAGGACAAATGGAAATAGCTCTGAATGTGAGGTAATTAGGGTTAAGTGACTTACCCAAGGTCACACAGCTAGTAAATGTCTAAGGTCATATTTGAATTCAGGTCCTCCTGACTTCTGTTTTCTTGGTTCTACTTCCTTTACTCAGAATCAGTTATTTACATCATGTACATGTTTCTTTGTAGTTATCACATATATAATTTCTTACAGTACAACAATATTCTCATACCACAATTTGTCCATTCTTCAATTAATGGCATATTAAGTATTTCCAATTCTTTGCTGATAAATGTACTGATATAAATGTTTCAGTATATATGGCAACAAATTACTTCAAAAAGTGCTATATTTGAATTATAAAGGGAAAAGCTCCTCTAATAATTGTACTAATCTCCCTAGTACTATCTCATATAGTATTTAGCAATAAGAAGCCAAGTTGCAGATATGTTTATTATAGGCTAAGTTCATTCTTGCTTTTCACCACTGATTTGTTGGGAGTGGTGGTAACTTCCTTACACTTCCCTTTGGTGTTATGAAAATCAATGAGAGGGGGGCTGCTAGGTGGCGCAGTGGATAGAGCACCGGCCTTGGAATCAGGAGTACCTGGGTTCAAATCTGGTCTCAGACACTTAATAATTACCTAGCTGTGTAGCCTTGGGCAAGCCACTTAACCCCATTGCCTTGCAAAACCCTAAAAAAAAAAAATCGATGAGAGGATTTTTACAAAATGGTTTGGGATCTTTGGGTGAAAGGGTGTAAAACAGGTATATGTATATATATATATATATATATAGCTTCATGTGATGAAATGTAAGGCCATATTAGTTCTGTATTGCAGTGATCACTTATTACAATGGCATTTTGCAGTACCCATTGCTGAAGTTAGGTGTTGGCCTTGCTCTTTGTAGGCAATCATTTGGTACTTCCATTGAACTCTAAAGTTACTTATTAGAGGAAACACACAGGTTCTGAGTGGTCTTCACAATAACTGCATAACCCAAAGTGACTTTCACAATCACACAGGTAAGAGGATGAAGAAGAGGAAAGAAGTCCTAGGATTGTTTGGATTGAAGGAAGAGAGAAGAAGCCAAGGAGAATGCTAAGGGGATGATAACCCTGACACTGAGCCCTTTCAAACTTCTTCAATAAAAACTGTGGATGCTTTTCTGATGCTGCTGTCTTCACAGGAGACAGCTTTATAGAAGTTGTATAATATAGTGGATAATATATGTCAAGCTGCACATTACAATGATTTCTAGAGTGACTCTTTTATCTTGAGATATCATTTACATATGCCCTTCTTTCCTCCCCTTCCTAGTACCCTCCCCCTGTCTAGGAGGCAATTGATAGACAGATATACAACGGCAGAAAATTAAACTCAAAAGACTTTGAACAATAGGGATATTGTCAAGATTAGCAATTTCCTAACCTTTTTTCAATTTGATACACTTGAAGATTTATTGAATAAAAGAGTGGCATGCCACTAAAAAAAATCTGAACATAGTCATCTGTCCACTCTTATTCCTATTAACCATATTATATGTAATATATACTTGGCTAACAAGTATGTGTATCTGGAATAGTACAGATGGATAGCTTAGAAAGGATGACTTTTGGAAAATTTCAGAGCTTTTTTTATCAACTCTAAGTTAAAGATAAGACTCATATTGAAGGCAATGGAAAAGTACAGGGTAGCAGGGAAGCAACAAAGAATTCCAAAGAAGATATGGAGTAAAGAAGATAATCAGAGAATTATATGATAGAAAGAGCAGATGACTTGGTGTTATATGGTAAAAATAGTAGATGGCAGGTGAATGGCTACTTTACTGGTATCCCAGAGAAATTGAGGAAGGCTTCTAGCAGGTTGAATGAACCCCCTGTGAAAAACTTGGGAGGACACAAGCAAGAATGAAACAGGTTGGGAAGACATGGATGGGTTCTGAGATATATGATTTGAATTGTTATTGAGAACTTTAAGTTAATTAGATCCCAGATTCACTGGAGGACATACATGTAAAATTGAATCATAACAAACTAAAGACATCTTTGTGATCTCTCCAAAGCATTGCATCCCAAAGGACTAATGCTCCTGCTCCAACATCAGCATCTTGAGACCTCCAGCTATATACAAGTAGAAGACATGAGGTCAAATTTTGGTTCTGCAGATCCAAATGCAGTACCCCTTCTATTTACTACAAAATCATTGCTTTTTTTTTCACCATACCAAATGGCCTCCTTTAGTGAAGTATGTATAGGCTTAAAAACAAACATGGAAATTGGTATTGAGGTCACAGGTTTGGACCAGCCTTCTCCCATTTGGAAAATTTTCTGGATTTATTTTATTTACTCACCAATCTATCATTTATCTCTTGATAAATGTATTTATTGTTTATTTGTCGTTACTTGTACCCTTGTTACTGCCTACCAATGCTAGGTAGATTTTTTTAAATTGCCAGTATGTTATTAAAATAATAACAATAATGATTGTTTTATTGTGGTTTTTCCATCTGCTTTGGGTCCAATATCTCCAACCAATTCATCTATCTCACACCTCTCCAGACTAATGCAATTGAGACCTTGGGAATAAACACTTGTGAATAATAATTGTTTACATTTAATATATTGCTTTAAGATCTGCAAAGTATTTGACTTATTATTCCATTTATTTTTTCATAACAATCTTGTAAGACTGATGCTATAATTATCTCTATTTTACCCACTGCTTTGACTAGGTACGAATCCCACCCCAGATACTACCTGCTGTATGACCTTGGGTAAATCACTTACTTTTTCTCAGACTCAGTTTCCACATTTGTGATGTACAGGGTCAAATAAGATTCTTCATGTCAAGATCAAATGTTATATTAGAAATGTGAAATTTAAGAAATTGAAAATTAAAAAGTTTCCCTACCCTCCAGGAGCTCACATTCTAATAGGCAACCATTGACATTCAAAATATAATCTACAATGGAAGGTATTCGAATGGAAGGGAGCAAGGAAAGACTTCTTTCTTTCTCCTAACCTTCAGTCTAGAATCACCAATTGCTTATTGGTTATCTTGAACTAGATGTCCCATGGATATCTTAAACTCAACTTGTCCCAAATTGAATTCATCATCTTCCCCCCCCCCCCCAACCCTTCTCCCAACCCCATTCCTAATTTTCCTATTTCTGTTGAGGATAGCAACCCCCCCCCCCCAATCACTCAAACACACTACCTATAGAGGTCAATTTAGACTCCTTATGCTCTCTCACCAGTCCCCCTCCCCCATCCAATCTGTTGCCAAGGCCTGTCATTTATACCTTCATAACATCTCTCTTATACATCCGCTTTTCTTCTCTGAGACCACCACTATCCAGCTGCAGGTCCTCATCATCTCACACCTGAACTATTGCAATAGTGTGTTGGTTGCTCTCCCTGCCCCAAGTTTCTCCCCACTTCATTCCATTCTTCACTTCACTGCCAAAGTAATCTTCATAAAACCCAGTTCAGACTGTAGCAATCCCCTACTCAGTAAACTCTAGTGGTTCCCTATCATCTCCAGGATCAAATAGAAAATCCTCTGGCATTCAGAGGGGAAGGGAATAAGAATTTATTGAATACTTATGTGTCAGGCACTTTACAAATATCTCCTTTGTTCTCATTTTATTCATTTCAAGGTCCTTCATGCATATCCTTGCCCCTTTCTACCTTTCCACCCTCATTACTTTATACTCCACCCTGCAACCTTCCATGCCCCAACTGAATAACCCAGTAACAGTAGCTATTTTGCTGTTCCTCATACAAGAAAACATATCTCTCCATTAACAGCATTTTCTTTTCTTCTTAAATAATATTCCATTTCCTCCCAATTATATGTTAAAACAATTTTTAAAACATCTAAAAAAAAGGTTTTGAGTTCCAAATTCTATTCTTCCCTGAGGAATTAAGCAATTCAAAATATTTTGTGCATGTATCTGATCATTGGCATTTTTGAAAAAATAAATTTATTTTTCCAACTATATGTAAAGATAGTTTTCTTTTTACTGATATTTTATTTTTCCAATTACATATTATGATTTTTTTCAACATTCATCCACTTGTATATTTATGTTGCACATTTTTCTACCACCTTCCCTTTCCACTACCCTCTCTTCAATGATAAATACTCTGGTAAAATTGTACCTGTACATTTGGGTTTACTATGTTTACATAGTAATTATTTTGTGTTAAGGGAATTAGAAATAAGGGAGAGAAAAAAGAAAAACATGAAATAGGAAGGAAAAACAGAAGAGAAATTTTGAAAAAAAAGTGAACATAGTATACATTCAGATTCTGTGGTTTTGTTGTTGTTTGTTTGTTTTTTCCCTCAGGATGTGGATGGCATTGTTCATAACAGTCTCCTGGGGTTGTCCTAGATGTCCAAACAGCTTAGAGGAGCTGCATTCATTATAGCTGATCAACTCACAGTGTTGTTAACGTGTACAATATTCTCTTAGTTCTGTTCCCTTTCCTCATCATCAGTTTGTGTAATTCTTTCCAAGCTTCTCGAAAGTCCAACCATTTACAGTTTCTTATGGAACAATACTTCACGACATTCACATACTGTAATTTGTTCAACCATTCCCCAATTGATGGACACCCCCCTCAATTTTCAATTTCAAGATAATAATTTTCAACAATCATTTTTTGGAGTAAGATTTTGAGTTTCACATTTTTCTCCTTTCCTTCTCTCTCCCCTCCCTTAAATAGAGAGTAATCTAATATAGGCTATACATGTGTAACGATATAAACATATTTCCATATTAATCATGTTGTGAAAAAAGAATCAGAACAAAAAGGATAAAAAAACTACAACACACAAAACATTTTAAAAATTGAAAATAGTAAGCTTTGGTCTGTTCAGATTCCATAGTTCCTTCTCTAGATGTGGATGATATTTTCCATTATAAGTCCTTTAAAATTATCTTTAATCATTGCATTGCTGAGGAAAGCAAGTCTATCATAGTTGAATATCATACAGTATTGCTGTTAATATGTACAATGTTTTTCTGGTTTTGCCTACTTCACTTTGATTACTGGCATTTTCACTGGTTGCCTGAATGCTCTCCCTTCTCATCTTTGCCTCCTGACTTTTCTGGCTTTCTCTGAGGTCCAGCTAAAACTTTATCTTCTACAGCCAGAGTGGGGAATCTTTTTTTTTTCTGCCAAGGCCTATTTGAATATTTATAACATCATTCTTGGGTCATACAAAATTGTCAACTTAAAAATTAGCCTGCAATATTTGGTCAAACAATTAACTCACCCCAACAAAGCTCTTAGAATTTGATTCCTCTTTCACAACTTGATTAATATGAATCTATGTTTAGCATGGTTACACATGTGGTGACTAAATTAGATTGCTTTCTGTCAGGGAGAGGGAAAGAGAAAAATATAAAACTCAAAATCTTGCCAAAAAATGATTGTTTGAAAACTACCATTGTATGTAGCCGGAAAAATAAATTAATTAAATATTTAAGTTTAAAAGCTCCTAGATTTATTGAATTTTAAGAACCCCCTGCAGTTGATGTGGCAGTGCCAGACCAAATGATTTCAGCACCCTGCCTCTCCCCACCTCCCAGGACCGGATGTCCCCCCCCCCCCTTCTGCTACACGAAGCCTTTCCTGATCCCTCTTTATTCTAATGTCTTCCCTCTTGTGATTACCTACAATATATCCTCTATCTAACTTGTTTGTACAAAATTGTTTATATTTTGTCTCTCCCTTCTCAATCCCCCCCCCCCCCCCCCAATTAGGCTGTAAACTTCTTGGGACCAGGGACTATTTTGGCTTTGGTTTTCCTTTCTTTATGTCCTTGGTTCTACTAGTAGGTGCTTAAGACATGTTTGCTGACTGACTGGCAGAGGGTGAATTTTTTTCCCCCCAGATGAGACAAAGGAGGCTAGGAGGTAGGGAAGAAGAGAAAGGGAGCATCTTATTCATGGGAGACAGCCAGTGAAAAGGTTGGAGATTGAATGTCTTGTGAGGAAAACTGCAGAGTCCAGTGGTGCTGGTTGCAAAGATGAAAAGGAATAAACTCCCAAACTAATATGCTCCCCCAAATTATCAATGAAACCAACTTTATGTGACAACAAAACTCAGATCAAAAAAACCTTAGATAAAAATGTTTCTAATTTATACTGTATACACCTATCCTTTCTTCTACTGAAGTCGAACAGCTTTTAGTTAGTTAAAACATCACCCTTTTATGTTTCTTTACTTAACTCACTGGGAATTTATACATTGTGGGAGACTGAATTGGAAATATGGCAGATATAGCTTGGATGAAGTGGTAAAACAAATTATCAACAGAAACAAATGTTTAAAAAGACCACTTCTGATATCTCAGATCCTTATCTGACTTTACCATTAGATGGGTTCACTTTTCAGAGCTATTTTGACTTCCCATGATTTACCCCCCCCCCCTCCCCAATCACCTTTACAATAGATTATGTGGAAACTACTTTTGAACTAAACCTAGATTCACTTTGAACCTAGTTCCACAGTCAAAGCTCTGTAGTGGGCTCCTGGGCCATACTGCCTCTACTTGGGAGCTGATGAAGGGTCTCCTTTAGGTCAGTTGGTCATAGAACATTGGGTCAGAGTTAAGTTTTCTAAAAGAAAACCAGACCTGATGTTGTTCTGATGTGCTGCCTATGTGTTGATAAACCACTGCTCTCCCTTCCTCTGAGAGGTCGGTTAACAAGGGCCACTGGGTTATTGCTTTCCTTCCTCTTAAAAAAAAAGTTGCTCTCCCTTTCACTTTTTCACTTTTTTCCCCCTCTTCTTCCTCCCATCCCCCACTGGTATAAATAGCACTTTAGCTTTAGGTTTCTGCTCCTCATTCAGGTGCAGACAAAGTGGGTGCCCTACGGTAAGTATGCTGATTTTAAAACTGTGTGAATGGGAGAGAAAGCAAACCTCAAAACATTTGCTTTACAAAGCCAGGAGAGGGGGAGAGAGAGAAACTGTTATTTGATACTGATTTTGCCAGATGTCAGTTTAAAGGGGCTAGAAGAATTCTTAAGCCTTTGTTTACAAAATCCTCCCTTCCCCCTTCACCAGAGCCTCAGTGAAGCTGGGGCTGTGATTAAGTTACTGGTCGAACTTACTTTAAGACTGCATTTCCAAAATTGGATGGGAAGGGGAGGGAGGGAGGAAGGGGAAGGGGGAGGTATTTTAATTTTGTTTTTCCTTTCTAATTAAGTAGGGCTGCCATTTACAGATATCTCCTTTTACTTGCGGAAAAATAACCCTTAATCTTCACCAATAAAGGGCAATCAAACCATTTACTAAATAAACACAGATCATTACGGGATGGCCACTTCTTTGTGATTTAATTTGCCTGATGCCTCACCTGAGAGAGGAGGGATTGTGACCACAGGTTTATCAGGTTCAAAGGGAAGCAGACAGGGAGGAAGGGCTTGGTAGGCTCTGCTGCAATCCACAGAATGCACAGATATTTCTTTGAATTGTCAAGGTATTAAAAATATTACTTTCTTCCAATCTTGGGCCTTGTCTTTTGAACTGGCTTAGGGATGCCAGCTCAGAAGGGATAGTTTGGGTTTTGAAATCAATAAGTTAATAAAGCAAATAGTCATCCAAGGGGAACTTGGGAGGAGAATATTTCCAGTTGCTTCATATAGTCATAGATCTAAAACTGGGAGGGACCTCAGAGACCATTTAACCCAATCCTTCATTTTAAAGATAACCAAACTGAGGTTCAAGGAAGAGAAATTTTAATTACTTACTAGTATATTAAGGACCAGAATACTTACTAGCTGTGTGACCCTGGGCATGTCACTTAAACCCTATTTGGCTCAGTTTCCTTATCTGTAAAAAAAATCTGGAGAAGGAAACCATTCCAGTCTCTGCCAAGAAAATTCCATTGGGGTTCTAGGAGTCAGACACAAGAAAAAAACAAATGAACAACAAACTACAGTGTTGAAAGATCTCTTCTCACAGAAATTAATGTTAGTAAAGCAAATGTTATGTCCTCCTAGTCACCTTCAAATACAACACGAAACAGAGATTTGTTTAAATCTTGACTAGTTACAGGTTTCAAAAATCATATTATTTGGTATGTATTAACAAGTATACATGCCTTACTAGGTAAAAATACCAGCTCTTCCAGTGAAGGGCCCATTTTGGTTTTTTGTTTTTTGCATTGGGGTTAAGTGGCTTGCCCAAGGCCACATAGCTAGGTAATTATTAAGTGTCTGAAGTCTGATTTGAACTCGGGTCCTCCTGATTCCAGGGCTGGTGCTCTATCCATTGTGCCACCTGGCCACCCCAAGTCTAAGGTTTTAAAAACAGAAAACTTCACTAAGACTTTTGTTTTTGAGGGGCAGTCTTGTTAGGTAACTTGCCTAAGATTACAAATCTAGTAAGTATCAAGGATCTGAGGCTGATTTGAACTCAGGTCCTCCGAATTCCAGGACCAGTACTCTAACCAGCAATCCATCTAGCTGCTCCTTCACTAAGACTTTTTAGGAACTCTATATATGCCTGGCCATCTAACTACAATTTGGAACTGAAGGGCAAATAGATTCTCCAGTTTTCACAGATCTGAAAAGGGAGTGGTCTCTGAAGAACCAAAAATAACCCCATCCTGATTATTGTTCTCAATTTCACACCCACAAATTGCATCCAAGTTAGAGTCGGAGTTTGGCTTTGAGCTGAGGCAGCCTAATCTGAGTGTGACTAAGACAACTTGTACAGGAAATGTGGACATCAGTGGGAGCAGAAGGAAAGGGTGGCAGATAGAAGGGTCAGTCTTGGAGTCAGAAAGATTCAAGTGGGTTCAAGTCCTGTCAGACAGAGACAGACCTTTTCCAGTAGGCAAGTCAAGACTTCTCAGGCCCAGTGCTAGAGGCAATTCTCTAAGATTGTTACAGATGAGTTGTTGACCCACTTCACTGAAGCATGTCCCCACACAAGAAATTCCCAACACTGATGAAATCACAGGTCTAAACTAATGTTTCCTCCCCACCTCCCCTAACTTGGAAATTCAAGAATCATAGATGTAGACCTGAAAGGGGTATTAGAAGTAATTTAGTCAATATTCTCTCATTTTTTTAAAGAGAACTTTGATCCAGAGAAGTGAAATACATCTTTCTAAGGGGAGGTAAAACAGAGATTTGAACCCAAGTCCTTCTCAAAGTAGTTTTGAATGATGGTCTTTGTAACGTGTGAGCATGTCTTGCACAAAAAAAGATACACACATGCACACACTTACATGAACTACATAAATAAACAAAACCCCAAAGCAATTAAAGTATTCTCTGCCTCCTGGCCACTACCACACAGAAAAAGTCTGACTTGATGGAGGGGAATTAACCAATGATCTTTTTTTACTCTAACTTGTGAAAAGTTAAGATTGGTTCAACAAATTTCCTTCAGGGCAAGCCAGTCATAGCATGTCTTCTGTAGACACTGCAAATCCTCATGTAGGGTTGATGTGGTCACAGCTGTGACATCAGAAAAGGATCTGGAGAAAGTTTTCTTTTCATAAATCACTAAGTCTAGTCTGACCGTCTGTCCATCAGGTTGAAATGACTACTGGCTTCTTCCAGGTGCGACTGGGGTAGATGCAGAGCTGACTCTACCCCAGCAAATTTGTAAAGAGGTGCTACCAAAATGGAGGGGTTTTGAAAACAGTACAGGAGGCAGGAGAGGAAACATTTTGAAGTAAAATAAATAGAGGAAAGTGATGGACTTGTCACTGGAGCAAAAAATTGCCTAGGTTGAGCTGTGAAATTTTACCCTTTCTCTTCCTCTTGCCTAGAATATTTCCCTAGCAAAGTCACAGCTTTCTATTATTCTTTGTTTTACTTTCCTAGTTCTGAGGGCCAGAGTTGCCTTAGCCCAGAGGCTTGGGGGTGGCCTGCAGAGTTCTGACAGATCAGTTTAAGGTGGGGGGGCAATGACTGGTGGGCTCCAGTTACTGCCTGAACAGCAAAGTGGTGGGGGAGGGAAGCAGTTCAGCCCATGATGAGCTATTCCTGCCATTTATCCAACCCTTGTAAAGGCCCTGTAGGGGCAGAGCCCCTAGAGAGGGAGCAGATAAAAGGGGATTCCTCATTCTGTTTGAAGCTTCTGTCAGAACTTTTACCCACCTCCCTCCTTGCATCCCAGGGCTGTTGGAGCAGGTGGTTAGGTGAAGACTTAGGGAGCAGGGGACAACTGTCTATAGGGAACTGGGCTTTTCTCTCTGTTGCCTTACATTCACAGCTCCAGGGACTCTCATACAGACTAAAAAGGAAGAAGGAGACCTAAGGTTTATAGCCCTAGAGCTTGAAGGGACCTCAGATTAATTGGACCAATCCTTCCTTTTTTCTTTTTCCAATTGATATTTTATTTTATTTTTCCAATTACATGTTATGAAAATTTTTTCAACATTCATGCACATGTATATGCATATTTTTAAATTACATAATTTCCTTCCACCCTCCCTTTCCACCCCCCTCCCCTCAGCATCAAACAGTCTGGTGAATATTGTACATTCCCATTTGTGTTTAAAATGTTTACAGATTAATCATTTTCTGTATGAGGAATTAGGATTAAGGGAAAAGAAAGAAAATCATGAGATAGGAAAGAAAAACATAAGAGAAAACTTTTAAAAAAGTGAATGTGGTGTCCTTTTCAGATTCTGTAGGGTTTTTGCTTTGTTTTATTTTGTTTTTCTTCCTCTGGATGTGGATAGCATTGTCCATAGCAGGTCTCCTAGGATTGTTCTAGCTATCTAAACTGCTGAGAGGAGCTGCATCCATCAAGGTTGATCGATTCACAATGTTATTGTTAATGTGTACAATTTTCTCTTGGTTCTGCTCCCTTTGCTCAGCATCAGTTTCTGTAGTTCATTCCATGCTTCTCTATAGTCTAACCATTCATGGTTAAACCATTCTCAAATTGATGGGTATCCCCCTTCAATTTCCAATTCTTTGGCACTACAGAAAGAGCTGCTATGAATATTTTAGAACAAGTGGGACTTTTCCCATTCTTTACTGTTTCTTCTGGATATAGGTCTAGAATTGGTAGGAATTGCTGGGTCAAAGAGTATGATCAGTTTTATTGCTCCTTGGGCATAGTTCCATATCACTCTCCAGAATGGATCAATCCTTCCTTTTCCAGAAGAAAAAACTGAAAGCCAGGGAGATAAAGTAATTTGCTCAATGAAGTCAGACTGGTAGAAAAGTTATAATCAGGAGTTTAAATTGGGTCTTCTGACTCTAAATACAATGCTCTTTCTACTGCATTACAAATTTGATTCTCTATTTAGAAATCTTTTTAGGTTTGCATTGTTATCATCCTTCTGGAATTTCTTGGAATGGTATCTTTCTATAAAAAGAAAATAATTAAGGAAATACCAGATCTAGGCAGATTAGGACATCAAGACTCTGGTTTGTTCAAAGACTGGAGTAGTATAATCTCTGTCCCTTATACTATTTCCAGACCCAAGATACCAGAGTAGTAGACGAAGAGGGAGGGAAGATATTTTCATCTGAGCTTTTCAAATGAGCTGGTGAGCTGAGGCTGCTGAGTGACATTAGGAATTTGCTAGATCACAGGGGCGCCTGAAGAGAGAGCTTTCTTTTTTTACCTGAAACTACCTCACAACCAGGATCTACAGATAAAAGGCATTTTGTGACTTCCTTTTTATTTCTCCAGAGTTCTCAACCCCCATCCCCCACCCCACATGTATTCTTCATGCTCAAAATTTACAGAGTGAAGTGGATTAAGTGCAAATGAATATTAGCAACATTAATCAGTTTTTCATTTTCAAGTGTTCCACACAGACAGCATATTGACATGTTCCAAATCCTTAGGGAGACTGAACTGCTAACAAAGGGGGGAAAGCCCCACTTGTTATTCTTCCTCCCTTTCCCATACTCCCCCATCCCCAGGCCCCCATCACCATTGCCCTCACACATATCTGATAGAAGAGCCCTGCTCATTGTTGGAGTTCTTCCCTCTTCTCCCATCCCCATGTCCCTCAGAATGTTGTGTGAAGCTGTTTCAAGGGTCTATGGTCCAGTTGTTCCTCTACAAATATGTATTCATTTGCCAAAGTGCCACAGCAGGGTAAGAATCAATGATCACTGCCAACAAATTGGTATGTGTGGAATATGTGTGTTTGTTTATATGTTCTGTTGTTATTAGTATTTTGTTATTGTGCCTGTACTCTCCAGTGCCAAAATGTAAACAAGGGTTTGGATTTCTTCTTCTAGTTCCTGAGAATTACTGATTGCAAAAATGCTGTTGTATGTTATGTCTAGTTAGGAAGAAAAAAAGGAAACTACTTAAATATCTACCAAGAAAGGAATAGCTAATAAATCATTAAGTTAATGTAATGGAATACTATAAATCATTTAAAAATGATAAATGAATGAAGAATACAAAGAAATCTAGAATGACCTTTATTGCACTTTTATTAAATAAGTGCAAATGGAAAAAAGGAGAGTCTGAACAATGAATAAATACTAATTATAATCACATTAGAGTGAGAAAGAATATTGCTAGTGGATGGAGCACCCTCCTTGAAGTCAGGAGGATGGGAGCTCGAATCCAGCTTCAGATATTTGACATTTATTAGCTGTGTGATCTTGGACAAGTCACTTAATCCTAACTGCCTCACATCCATAGCCATCTCCAATTGTCCTGATTCATTTCTAGCCATTGGACCCAAATGACTCTTGGAGGAGAAAATGAAACTGATGACTTAGCACAGCATCCCTCACTGAAATCCAATTCAAGTGATTCTCATGGCATCACCTCTCTGTCTTTGAGAATGAAGGATAAAAGCATTATTATTATTATTATATAAGCAAAGAATCTTGCTAAGAGTTTAGACCCTAGAGTGATTTAATAATTGTTATAATCCTTTTTTTGTTTTTTTAGGAGATTTATTTATTTATTTTGAATTTTAGCATTTTCCCCCCACAGAAGGCAATCTGTTAAGTCTTTACATTGTTTCCATGGTATACACTGATCTAAGTTGAATGTGATGAAAGAGAAATCACATTCTTAAGGAAAAAAAAGTATAAGAGATAGCAAAATTACATAATAATTGTTATAATTCTAAAATACTGATTTTTAAAAATGTTATGTAGTAAAATTTTGGGAAATAAAAGTTTTCTCTTTGAGAATGTTAATTAGTATGATTAATATGGATATATGTCTAACATACTTATATGTGTATAACCTATAAGAGATTGCTTTCTATCGGGGAGGGAAGGGAGGAAAGGAGAAAAATGTGAAACTCAAAGCTTTACCAAAATGATTGTTGAAAACTAACTTTGTGTGTAGTTGGAAAAATAAATAAATAACATATTTAAAAAAATTAGGTTGTTGTGAAAAGAATAGCAAACTGTCACCAGCCATATGAAAAGATTCTCCAAATCACCAACAATAAGGGAAATGCAGTCAAAACAACCCTGAAATTTCATCTCATACCCAATAATTAGCAAAGATGACAAAAGATAGGCTATTGTTAAAGGGAGTTATGGAAAGACAAACTAATGCATTTCTACTGGTGGATCTCTGAATCAACTATTTGGGAAAGCAATTTGGAATTATATAAATAAAGTAGATATAATGTCTAGAGATCCCACCGCCAAGCATTTATGAGTTGATTGACAAAAAGAGGCTCCCTATACTCCAAAATATTTACAGCCGAACTTTTTGTACAAGTAAAAACTAGAAACAAAGTAGATACCCATAGAATGGGGAATGATTAAACAAATGGCAGTACAAGAATGTCATAGAATATTACCATGCTATAAAAACCTATGAAAATTATGGATATGGAGAGGTATAGGAAGACTTAAATGAACTGATAAAAAATGAAATAAACAGAGCCAGGGGAAATTATGCCCAAATTACTACAAGATAAAAACAAACAACAATAAAAAAACAATAAAAATGAATGAATTTGCAAAGAATAAGCATGACCCCAAAGAAGAGGTATGAAAAGCATCTCCTTTTTTTATGAAATAAGAAATCTACAGATATGGAACAATGTTGATAATGTTTTTAAAAAATGTATTGATGAGTTTTGTTGATTTTTTTCTCTTTCTCTTTATTTTTTAAAAAAATTCTTCTAGGATTAATTTCAAATATACTTTCAAATATGTGGGAAATATAGACAATCTGAAAACAAAAGATATCAATAAAATCTATTTCATTTTTTTAGAAAGATTTTATTTAATTTTGAGTTTTACAATTTTCCCCCCATTCTTGCTTCCCTCCCCCCACTCCCCACAGAAAGCATTCTGTTAATTTTTAAATTGTTTTCATGTTATACATTGATCTCAGTTGAATGTGATAGCAGAGAAATCACATCCTTAAGGAAGAAAAATAAAGCATGAAATAGCAAAAATTACATAATAAGTTAACAGTTTTTTGTTTTTCTGTTTTGAAGGTAATAGTTTTTGGTCTTTTTTCAAAGTCTATAATTCTTTCTCTGGATACAGATGGTATTCTCCATTTCAGATATCCTAATATTGTCTCTGATTGTTGCACTGGTGGAATGAGTAAGTCCATCAAGGTTGATCATCGACCCCATGTTGCTGTTAGAATGTACAATGTTTTTCTGATTCTGCTCATCTTGCTCAGCACCAGTTCATGCAAATCCTTCCAGGCTTCCCTGAATTCCCATCCCTCCTGGTTTCTAATAGAACAATGGTGTTCCATGACATACATACATACATATATATATATATATATATATATATATATATATATATATATATATATGCCACAGTTTGTTAAGCCATTCACCAATCGAAGGACATTCACTTAATTTCCAATTCTTTGCCACCACAAACAGGGCTGCTATAAATATTTTCGTACAAGTGATGTTTTTACCCTTTTTCATCATCTCTTCAGGGTATAGATCCAGTAGTGGCATTGCTGGATCAAAAAATTTTGTTGCCCTTTGGGCATAATTTGAAATTGCTCTCCAGAAAGATTGGATGAGTTTACAACTTCACCAACAATGTATAAGTGTCCCAGATTTCCCACATCCCTTCCAACATTGATCATTGCCCTTTCTGGTCACGTTGGCCAGTGTGATAGGTGTGAGGTGGTACAACAAAGATGCTTTAATTTGTATTTCTCTAATGAGTAATGATTTGGAGCAATTTTTCTTATGACTGTGGATTACTTTGATTTCCTCATCTGTAAATTGCCTTTGCATATCCTTTGACCATTTGTCAATTGGGGAATGGCTTGTTTTTTTGAAAATTTGACTCAGTCCTCTGTATATTTTAGAAATGAGTCCTTTGTCAGAAATACTAGTTGCAAAAAATGTTTCCCAATTTACTACATTTCTTTTGATCTTGATTACAGTGGTTTTGTCTGTGCGAAAGCTTTTTAATTTAATGTAATCAAAATTATCTAGTTTGTTTTTAATGATGTTCTCCATCTCTTCCTTGGTCATACACTGTTTCCTTTTCCATAGATCTGACAGATAAACTACTTCTTGATCTTCTAGTTTGCTTATAATATTTTTTTATGTCTAAATCCTGTATCCATTTGGATCTTATCTTGGTATAGGATGTGAGGTGTTGGTCTAATCTAAGTTTCTTCCATATTAATTCCAGTTTTCCCAACAGTTTTTATTGAAGGGAGAGTTTTTATCCCAATAGCTGGACTCTTTGGATTTATTAAACAGCACATTACTATAGTTGTTTCCTGCTATTGCACCTAGTCTATTCTACTGATCCGCCACTCTATTTCTTTTCTTTAATTTATTTTTATTAAAGATATTATTTGAGTTTTACAATTTTCCCCCCAATCTTGCTTCCCCCCCCCAGAAAGCACTCTGTCAGTCTTTACTTTGTTTTTCATGTTGTACCTTGATCCAAATTGGGTGTGATGAGAGAGAAATCATATCCTTAAAGAAGAGACAAGAAGTCTAAGAGGTAACAAGATCACACAATAAGATATCTTTTTCTTTTTCTAAATTAAAGGGAATAGTCCTTGCACTTTGTTCAAACTTCATGGCTCCTTATCTGGATACAGATGGCACTCTCCTTTGCAGACAGCCCAAAATTGTTCCCGATTGTTGCATTGATGGAATGAGCAAGTCCTTCAAGGTTGAACATCACTCCCATGTTGTTGTTAGGGTGTACAGTGTTTTTCTGGTTCTGCTCATCTCACTCAGCATCAGTTCATGCAAATCCCTCCAGGCTTCCCTGAAATCCAGTCCCTCCTGGTTTCTAATAGAACAATAGTGTTCCATGACATACATATACCACAGTTTGCTAAGCCATTCCCCAATTGAAGGACATTTACTTGATTTCCAATTCTTTGCCAACACAAACAGGGCTGCTATAAATATTTTTTACAAGTAATGTTTTTTACCCTTTTTCATCAACTCTTCAGGGTATAGACCTAGTAGTGGTATTTCTGGGTCAAAGGGTATGCACATTTTTGTTGCCCTTTGGGCATAGTTCCAAATAGCTCTCCAGAAGGGTTGGATGAGTTCACAGCTCCACCAACAGTGTAATAGTGTCCCAGATTTCCCACAACCCTTCCAGCAATGATCATTATCCTTCCTGTTCATATTGGCCAATCTGAGAGGTGTGAGGTGGTACCTCAGAGAAGCTTTAATTTGCATTTCTCTAATAATTAATGATTTAGAGCATTTTTTCATATGGCTATGGATTACTTTGATCTCTTCATCTGCAAATTGCCTTTACATATCCTTTGACCATTTGTCAATTGGGGAATTGCTTTTTGTTTTAAAAATATGACTCAGTTCTCTGTATATTTTAGAAATGAGTCCTTTGTCAGAATCATTCATTGTAAAGATTGTTTCCCAATTTACTACATTTCTTTTGATCTTGGTTACATTGGTTTTATCTGTGCAAAAGTTTTTTTAATTTAATGTAATCGAAAACATCTAATTGGTTTTTGGTGATGTTCTCCAACTCTTCCTTAGTCATAAACTGCTCCCCTTTCCATAGATCTGACAGGTAGACTAGTCCTTGATCTTCTAATTTGCTTATAGTATTGTTTTTTATGTTTAAGTCCTGTAACCATTTGGATCTTATCTTGGTAAAGGGTGTGAGGTGTTGGCCTAATCTAAGTTTCTTTTATAGTAACTTCCAATTATCCCAGCAATTTTTATCAAAGAGGGAGTTTTTATCCCAATGGCCGGACTCCTTGGGTTTATCAAACAGCAGATTACTATAATCATCTCCTGCTTTTACACCTAGTCTATTCCACTGGTCCACCACTCTATTTCTTAGCCAATACCAGACAGTTTTGATGACTGATGCTTTGTAATATAATTTTAGATCTGGTAAGGCTAAGCCATCTTCTTTTGCATAATAAAATCTGTTTTAAAAGAGTATACAAATTTTAAAGGAAATTTTAAAAACAATATCTAATATTTGACTTCTTGATGGGCACTTAGAATATGGATAAGCCAATATTCATTGACTGATCATCAGAAATTGGGGGGGGGCAGAATACAAAGAAATGGTTTAAGGGAAGTATCTTGGAAGAAGAAACAGGAGACTTGAATTCTGGGTTCTACTTTCCCATAACTGGGCAATATCACTTATCCATTTTAGTTTCCTCATCTGTAAGAAATGGGAGTTAGATCTGGAAGGGATCTTTGGCATTCCTTGAAGATTCTTCACTTTAAGGAGTTTACAGTCTAGCTGAGGATATAAAACACCAATAAACCTTCATAAAAAATAACAATATAAGACAGTATGTGATAAGTGACAAATGAGTGGTATGCTAGAGTAGTCAAAGAAAGCTGCAGGGATGAGATAAAACTTGATCTGAGCTTGAAGGATTGCTTTCAATGCCTTTGTTATCATCCCTGCTTTGCTGGGATCATAAATAAAAAATAGACTGGGAGTGGTCATTCTACACCTTACCCATTTAATAGTACATACAATTTGGTGTTGGAGATTTGTGCCAAGATCTAGAAAGCCTAACTAACCTGGATCCATTTCTTTTATTTCTTAAGAGATGAACTTCTGTAGCATTCTAGAAGTGGTATTTGTTTGCCTTGGGCTTCAGTCACCTGTTAGCTCTATGGGCAGCCACCAGGAATCTCTATGGGCACACTCTAATCTCAGCAGTTTCAGGATGGTTTAATATTCTACTATGATCCTTTTTCTTTTGTAAAAAGACCAGATTTTGTAACAGTTGTGAGGCTAGAAACTCAGGACTCCCAAACAAAAATTTCAGAAAGGGTGCTATTGTTGGATTCTCGTGATCTCTGACAGTCAGGATCCTATGACCTCTGACACAAACATACCCAAGAGTACAAGGAAGAGATCAGAAGAGGTTATCACAGAGCCATCACTTCCCAAATCTTTTGTGTATGTCCTCTGGGACGTTTTGTGTTCTAGGTTGTGCTGAAAGCTGCCTAAGGACTTGGGCACAGAAAACAAAAGAAACACAGAGAAAAGGGACCACCAGTCTTCCCCTATCCATCCCCCAACTCTACTGTTCTGCCATACAAGACTCATCTGACTCTCTTGCTCTCCCTCCAGTAAAGGCTGTCAGTTCTGTAGTCACATTTTTATAAGGACTCTTTAGGAGCTTTATTTCATAGTCTCTGCATTTCCCTGCATTTTTGTTGTGATACCTTATAATCTGGTTGGGAAGAGGATAATGCTGTTAGGGCTTACTGCCTTCCTGATTTTACTGCTAAATCCCTTAGATAAAAGTAACTTTCTAATTGCAAATAAACAGATCTCTATCCTGTCCTTTCAATGTTAGGAACTACCTATGTATTTGCTCCTAAGGAGGAAGAAAAAGTGTTCACCACCTTCTATCCCTTTCTTCCTTGAGCTTGTTGCCTTTTATCATTTGTATTTATGCACCCTAGATCTAATCTCAGTAACTGGACCTTCAACAAGTTGATTTTTGGCCAATAGGAACCTCACCTAAGTTTGGAAGGTTGAGTTTAAGTGAAGTATGATATAGGCATTGTGTTTTATGAGGCCTTAAAGGTTTATGATCAGTCTACAACCCAGAATCTAGCACAGTGACTTGCAAAATATATGTTGATTCTAGACTAATACCCAATTCTAGACTAATACCCCAAAGAAATTAAAAAGGAGGAAGAATTCCTTTATGTGCACAAATATTTGTAGCATCTTTAGAAACCTTGAAACTAAGAGGATGTCTATCAATTGGGAATGACTGAATAAATAGTAGAATATGAATATAATGAAATACTTTGGGGCTTTAAGAAAAGAGTTTCAATGAGACAAAGAAAAACTTGTATGAATTGATGCAGAACAGTGAGTAGGACTAGAAGAACAATTTATTACAATTTATACTATAACATCAATATTGTAAATATAAATAATTATGAAGGACTTAAGAATAAAAGGACCAGTAAAGAAAAACTCTGTCTACTTTGTAGCCTTATGAAGAGATGATAGAGTAAAGAACAAGAGATATATTTTTTTATATGTAATCGATGCGGGAATTTGTTTTGCTTGACTGTGCTTAAATAATTCAGGGAGGGGTCTTCTTTCCTTCTCTCCTTCCTTCCCTTCTCTTCTCCTTCACTCTGTTCCTTATTCCTTCCCTTTCTTTCTCCAGCCTCCTTCTCTTCCCTCCTTCCTCCCCTCGCTTTCTCACTCCCTCTTTTCCTGTCTTCATCTTTCCCTCTCTTACTCCCTCCGAACCTTCTTCTATCCCTTTCTTTCTCAGTTCCTACCCCCCTCTCTATTCTACCTTCTCTCCCTCTTTCTTTCCCTCATTTTAGCCTTTCCTCTTTTCTTCCCTTCCTTTTTCCCCTTCCACCCTCCCTTTCCTCCTTCCCTTCATTCCTCCCTTCCTTTCTTCCTCCCTACCTTCTTTCCTCTTTTCCTTCCTTTACAGTGGTGAAGGTTGGTGGGGGGGAGAAAAAAAGAAAGCTTGATAATTGAAAATCTAAAATATTTTAAAAATTAAAATTATTTGTCAACTGACAGAAAGCAATCTTTTATTGAACTTTCTGAATATTTATGAAGTATAGAGACCACCTGGATGGTAATTCCAATTACACTTTCTTTTTTTTCTCCCAACTACACTTTCTGAGCATTTTCTACTTTGATTTTTGAAGTAATCGAGTATGATGGAATGGCAATGACTTCTTGCTTCTGCTCCAGAACAGAATTTTCATTTTCTTCTATGCAGGAGTTCAGAGATGAGTCAGAACCACAAAAGTGGCAAGAGGGGACTTTAGATAATTGTCTTTAAATTTATTTATTTCTATCTGCCTATGTTTATAATCCATCCCTCCTCCTCTTCCTCCTCCTCCTCCAGATAAAACAAACAAAAAGAAAGAAGGGGAAAAAAAAACCTCATCATAAACATGGATAGTTCAGCAAAACAAATCCCCACATTGGACAGGCCCCTAAATGTATTTTCTCTGAATTTTGAGTTCATGGCCTCTCTGGTAGTAGGTGAGGGGTGTGTCTCATCCTCAATCATCTGGACTTGTGGTTTATCATTTCTGTCTGCAGAGTTCTAAAGTCTTTCAAAGTTATTTTTTCAACAGTGTTGTTTCCATTGTATCAGTTGTCGTAGCTCTGTTCATTTTGCTCTATATCCATTCGTAGAGATCTTCTCAGTTTCTTCCAAAGTGATTCATTTTCTTACCTCTAATAGCACAATAATTTTTCATTACATTCACAAACCAGGATTTGTGAAGCTATTTCCCAATAGGAGGACAGCTTCCAAGTTTCCCATTTTGGTTACTACAAATAGAGCTACTTTAAATACTTTTGTAGATTATAGATTCCTTCTTTATTTGAAAATTGTTTTTACTGAAAAAAAGAGATATTAGCTCCTAGACCATCTCCACATATCTTATGGAGACATTAAAAATGATAATTAAAAAAACAAATTGAAAACAGAAAAAACAATTTGAAAATAGATATCAATAAATCCACAAGAATCATGTGAATAACCATAGTTCACATTTGTATGTTGATTTTTGGCCTCTAAAGCATTTTCCTCACAGCAACTTTTGAGAAATTTGGGGCTCAGAGAGGTTAATTGACTTGTTCTAGGTCACACAATATCACTTTCTTTCCACTCTATGAAACTGTTGTAGAAATAAACACACTGAGTTTAAGAGCAAAAATGAAGAGTATCCATTCACTTGGTTAAGTTTTCACAGATATGCTGACTATACAGTGTACAGATACATACACAGAGAGGAAAAGCATCTCCTGGCTGTCATTCAAAATTGCAACCCCACCCTACTCTTCTTGGCAAAGATGCACAATGGGCAGAAAGATGACTAACTTAGGCTGGGGTAGCCAGATGGTTGGACCAACTTGTCAGGAAAGCAAAAAGGTGATGGCACTAAAACTTGGCATGGAAATTGTCTGGAAACCAGAGAACTTGAAGAGAGGCAACAGAGAAAATGAGAAGCCACCATCTTCGATGAGCCAAGAGTCTCCTGCCAGGTTCAATGAGATCCCCCCCCACTTTTTTAGATGGAAGGGGAGTCAATTTGTGGAAGGAAGATTTGAGGGACTGAATTCTTTCTTCTTGCAGAAAATAGACTTTATTCCTGATCAGGACTGCAGGCAGAAGACTGGAAACTGAGGCCCACCGCCCCTTACCCTTGTCCAGTCTGGAGGTGTGTCCTTCTGGGGAGGGCCTCTCTGAGTAAGGCTGCCAGGGGCTCTTCCTTCCCCCCACTCTCCTTTTATCTGCCCTCCTCTTGGAGACAAATTACCCTTTGTCTAAATCAGAACATTGTTCTCCATAATGGATCAGAGTGTAATTCTAGTAATGTACTTAGATGGTCAGCTACCCTTGGAATTCAAGCCCAGGTCTCTTGGAAAGGCATTCCTCTGATTTAAGTCTCTCAGCATCACCCTGTGATTAACATAATGTGACACCAGGCCCATCAAGATAAGAATTCTAATGGCCACAATGGCTTCCCTTTCTTTCCCCAGTCCCCCTTTATTACTCTGTACATTACATTCACTTCCAACAGGGCAGAGTTTATAAGCATGGGGCTAGCCTTGCTATACTATATTCAACTCCCTGCGTGGCTGTGTGGATGGGCTCCAGGGACAGAGATGCACTTCCCTTTAATAAGCTTCTCACACTACATTAAAGATAAAAGGGGAAGGGAAATATTTATATTCTGACAAAGCAGCTCTTCCCTTCAGGCTCTTGTTTTATTTATTAGCTTGCTCTGTCCTTCTCTCCTATTCCCACCCCCCTTTCTGTTTCAGTGGCTAGGCAGGCATTTCCTCTCTTCCTCCCCTCTAGTCATTAATTTTGTGTGTGAGTGACAGTGACAGGGAGACTTTAGAGTCGCTGTCAGAGAGATCAGATTAGTCTGTGTGCCATTTCCCAGGTGAGGCAAACAGCTGTTCCTGAGCTCTCCCCAGAGGGGCTTCATGCTATCATACTTATTACATAGTACTTAACCATCCTGAGACATTCAGTTGTAGAAATTATAATCACTTAAACTGTACCACTGAAGCCTAACAGACTATTCAGATACAGTGGTGTTCAGTACCAGTGACCCTAGTCTAGACTGGCTATATCATCTCTGAACCCTTTTGTCAGAGCTTTCTTTCTCATGGAGGTGACTACTCCCTTATGAGAACAGTTTTTCTCTGTATAACCTGACTAAATTCAACAAAACATAGACATAGACTTTGGAATCTGGATTCAGTCCTTTATAAACATGCAGGTGGCATCTTGCCATTTCAAAGCTGTCACATTCATCATATCAGTAACTTGATGCCATATCTCTGAAACATTGGTTTCCATATTGTCTGTGACTTCTTGGCTATCTTTATCCCAGGCTATCTCACTAGGGCTATCATCCCCATCTTCTTGTTTCCTCTCTCTAACCCAGACCTTGAACTCCATCTCCAAAATAAAGGGCTCTGCTAGAGTACTCTTATTTTTACCTAGAACTAGATTTCTGTGACATTTTTCAGCCACCTCAACATCCACCAACTCCCTTTCCTTTTTTCCTTCCTTCTAGGGCCCTTTTATGTGTTGTCTTCTTCCATGGAATGTAAGACCCTTGAGAACAAGGATTATCTTGCTCACTTGTGTTTGCATACCCAGCATTTTAGTACAAAGCCAAATTACATACCCATCATATTGGCAAAGATGAACAAAGGAAAAAAAATTGGCAAATATTGGAAGGGTTGTAGAAAAACAGGCACAATAATACACTTGTTGGTGAAGCTATGAAGGAGTTTAGCCATTTGAGAAAGCAATTTGGAACTATATACAAAAAAAAATTACTAAATGCATAAGTTTAGACCCAGTTATACTAATGCTAGATCTCCAAAGAGATCAAAAGAAAGAGTAAAGGTCTTATAGGTATATAATATTTGTAGCAGCTCTTTTTTTTATGGAGGCAAAAAGACCTGGAAATTAAGGACATTGAGTGAGGAGTGGAGGAGCAAATTTTGTAATACGATTATAATGGAATACTATTGTGTGAAGTAGAAGAAAGTTTTAAAAAGTCATGGAAAGGACTTATAACTGATGCAGAATAAAGTGAGAAAAACAATTTATTCTACAATGGTATTATAAAAAAGGAGCAATGCTGAAAGATTTAAGAACTCTAATCAATTAAATGATTAATTATGATTCCAGAGAACTGATTTAGGAGTTGATGCACTAATATTCAGAATAAGAAATAAATATTTTAGATGTGAGTAATGTGATAATATTTTGTGCCTAATTGTGCTTCTCTGATAGAGGGGTTCTGTATTTCTTTTTTTTCTGTGGGTAGGAGGAGATGGGAGGGAAAATGAATTCTTGATTATTGAAAAAACAACAAAAATTTTAAAATATGTCATATTTCTATTAAATATGTTAGCTATTATCTTTAGTTATCTCTCATCATTATCATTATTTAAACATGCAGGTGGCATCTTGCCATTTCAAAATTGTTACATTCATCATGTCAGTGACTTTATTCTTGTGCCATAGCTCTGAAAATTCACTTTCTATATTAAGTCTCTCTAGATGGATCAGAAGAAGGCCTATTGCTCTTCTTGGCTCCACTTAGCTTGGAACTCTTGGCTACCCAGCCTGATCTCCATTTAGATGTAAACTTATTATTTAATCAATGTATTGATGTCTGTCTTTGAAGTTTTGAAGTATATGATGCCAATAGCATACTAATATTTAAGATAGGGGTTCCTAACCTGGAATCCCTAGAGGGTCTCTGGATAGATTTTAGGGAGTACCTGATTTTGGATGAGAATAAAATCACATCTTTATTTTAATATAATTAGTTACTTTTGTAATTTTATGGAATTAAGAACACTATTCTAAGAAGGGATCCATAAGTTTTGCTAGATTCTAAAGGGAGTCATGACACCCCCCAAAATGGTTAAGAACTCTGGATGGCTAATGTCACTAGATGGGGTCTGTCCAACTTTGGACCAAAGCAAGATTAGATAATAAATCAAAATCCTGAAAATTTAACAATTGCAGGTCTGCTATTTGAAGTAAATAACTGTGGCTGAGCATATTAAATATCAGTTCAACAATAATAATAATAGCCAATAAAAACAAACCTTTATATAACACTTTAAGATCTGAAGAGCTTTAATTTGTTATAGTATTTGTGAAATACTTTGTACGTCTTAAAGGACTCTATAAATGCTATGCTTATGATTATGCTTATGATTATTATTATTACTTTAATCTCATTTGATCCTCACAGCAACCCTAGGAGGTAGGAATTATGATAATCTTCATTTTACAAATGAGGAAACTGAGGCTGAGAGATGTTTAGTGACTTGCCTGGGGTCACATAGCTAGGGAGTACCTGAGGCTGGATTTAAACTCAGGATTCTCTGTTTCCAGGTCCAGTGTGATATTCAGTGTTTGCAACTAGCTCCTGCTAGGCAACAAGCATTTCACTGAGATGCAACTACTGACAAGGTATTGATATGATAGGTTACATTCTTATGAGAAAAGAAGGTTAAATTTGTTAGTTTTAGGACCTGATTTCAAATTTTAACTCTTCCATTCACTACTTGTGTGAACTTGATCAAGTCCCTTTCCCTCTCAAGGTCTCAGTTTCCTTGTTTGTAAAATAAGGGGGGGGGTGACTTGATGACTTGAGAACCTTTTTTGGTTCTGAAGCTTTGATTTTTATAATTACTTCTCAGACAAACAAATGTGATTTAAACCTGCAATATAACCCAAAAGGGGGGTTGGAGGATCCTTGTTGGTAAATGGCTAGAATGGATGTTCTAATAGATTAAATGGTGGGAGATAAATTTGAAAGATGTGTGTTCAAAGTCTTTGTGCCTGGCATTCAAGCACCTTCGTTCCATCCCAAATGATCTTGTAGTTAGTTGTAAATTGAGTATTTTCCCATTGCCTGTGTATTTTTGGTGGTTTATCCCTTTCCTACTCCTTCACTCCAATAGACTATATCTTACTAACTAGATGCTAACATGAAGCAAATCAAGTCAATAAGTAAATAACTAAGATTTATTAAGAGTCTTCTATATGTCAGACACTATATTAAGCTACAAAGAAAGGAAAAGTAACTATCTTTCCTCTCAAGGAGCTCACAGTCCAGTAGAAAGTAACTTAACTACTTTACGAACATTGCTTCATTTTATTCTCACGACACCTTGGGAAGTAGATGCTATTGTTATCACTATTTTGTTTTTCAGATGAAGAAACCAAGGCAGAGGTGAAATGACTTGTCCAGAGTCACACAAGAAGTGCAAGTATCCATGGCTGGATTTGAATTCAGATTTCACCAACTCCAAATTCAACACTTTGATACCTAGTTTCCAACTATTTGCCACATACTTGCCATTTGCAAATAGGCAGTGTTTAAATCATACTTGAGCCAGAGGATGTAGTTGAATTTGGTTAAGTTTTCAAGTCAGAATATCATTAAACTCTATTGTTTCTGTCTAGAGGTAAATTAACTATATATCTTTACTGATGACAATAATCTTGCCCAGAACTAGCAAAATACAAATAGCAAATTGTTAACTTTTAGTTAATTTTGATTTAGTTGGGTGGTAAATATATGGCTGCAGAACAATCATAATTATGACTTGTGTAACAGTGGAATTAGGATACTCAATAGCCAGGGCCTAGTGAAAAGACCCTTATAAGATTGGGAGACTAGGAGATATGAGGTCTGAATTCTAGTTCCAATTCCATCACTATCTTCAGGTCTGATTTTGAGCAAGTGTGTATCCCAGCAAGTGCATATCAAGCATCAATTTAGAGATGTTGTGAGGATGTTGTGAAGTAATTTGTTGGGTGGTTTTTAGAAAAGTATGCAAATGTAAAGTATTATTTATCAAGATTCTTTTTGAATGGGAGAATGGAAGTTTCAAGGAATAAAGAAATGTCCATGTCATGGAACATCCAATCATTAGGACGAACTGTAGGAAAATAATGCCTTAAGTAGTATTGCAATGGAAATATGACTTGAAACCAGACACACCTACCCACCCCAATGGTAGGTCCAGAATACAGTTGAACAAGCATGTACTAATTTTCTTTAGTCCATGAAGCTGCCAAAAAGGTTTTGATGAAGCCAAGGCAGAAATATAATTTTTTTCTTTTAGTAAATTAAAAAAAATCTGATAGACACAGATGTGTATAGTTTTTATTTTCCAATTCTTATAGGTATATATATATACATGTATTAAATTTTGCTTGGGAGTAATGATAACTCATGTTTTCATCTTCCATCACTTAGCAGAAAAACAAAGATTCATTTCAAGAAGTGTTCATAATATGTTTTTTGTGCCACAGATCGTTTTGGCATCAGCTGTAAAATGGGTTTGAGAAAGAAGTGCCAAATCACCCCAATAACCTTGCCAAAAACCCCTAAATGGATGGGTATGACATGACTAAAACCATACAACACCAACACCACCAACAAAGTCTGTGGATTCTTTCTCAGAATAATGATTTTAAATGCAGAAAACAAAATATATCAGATGACAAAGGAAATAATGATATCAAAATATATTTTAAAAGATCTCTAGCTCATTGACCCCAGATTAAGAATCCCTCATTTAAACCTTCTTTCTTTCTTTCTTTCTTTTTTTTAAAGAAGCCAGTCCAGCACAACTTAAAACTTAAGAGTCAAACTCTGTTTCAAGGACCATGGTCTGTTGGAATCAACAAGAGCAGTTAGGAGGAATGCAACAGAAAGGCCAAGCCAAAACCAACAGAATGGTAAAGTGGGCCACCCAGTAATGCCAGACATGGAAAAAACTCACCAGCTTCTTCCCAAGACTCTGAACATTGATCTGAAACCAAGCAGGAGCAGGAGGGGGTGGAGGGGGGGAAGTCTGGGGACATTAATCATAGGCCAGAGCCATTAAAACCCTTTTTGTAGACTTGCCCAGTTCTTCAGGTATAAGGGGTGAGGCCAAGTATGGGGTGGATTCATGAATCATACCCATTACAAGACAGTAAGCAGTAAGGCTGTGGCATCTGAATGAAGAAAGAAAGGATAGATTCCTCATACTTCTGGTCTGAGCAGCATAAAGCTGTGAGCAGGACTGATGAGACCTAATATTCAAAAGTAAATTTGGGAGAGCAAAGTTAACTTCCAAATTTGAGGATTTGGGATGAGGCTGGGATAGGTAATAGTTGCATTGCTTTTAACACATGGTTTGTCATAACATTAAGTGACTTGAAAACTTGATTTCGCATATTCCTTAAATCCCTTGCCCAGAGCAGAGAAACTGTCCTCTATTAATGGATGAAACAGAAAAGATTAGAGAATTAAACAGCATAAAGTACAAGAGCAGAAAAGAACTTTAGAGCAGTCCAATCATTTCACAATGAAGTCCTGAGAGTTAAATCAGGGATTTGAGCTGTTTTGAAAGAACCTTGGAAAAGTCAAAGGTGAGGAAATAAGAGAGTTGAGGGCATGTGACAGGGCAGTCAATGCAATGGAATCATAGATGAAATATCATGGCTGAGGAACAACAAACAGCTTAGTATAACTGGACCATGGAGCACCTGGGGTATAAGAAGACGGGAAAGGTCAGAAGGGGCCAGATTGTGAAGGTCTTAAGTGACAGAGGACAAGCAACTTATTCCTGGTCAAATGCTTGGATATTTAGGTCTTTGCTTAAGGTGATAGGATTAGACCCATTAAGACATTTATCTGGAGTCTGCTCTTAGAGAGTAAAAGACATTGAATAGGCAAGATTATATATAGTAACTAAGTCTATGATTTTGTAGATTAGTCCTAAGGAGCTATCTGAGGAACAGAGATGTTTAATGATATTTCACTACACCCTCATAAAAGGCATGTATGATTATCCCCTCCTTAAAGTTAGACTCATTGGATTGTAAGCAAAGAAGAAATGTTTCATTCATTCATTCACCTAAAGTGCACGTCTATGTCATTTCCCCATTCAGTAAACTCCAGTTGCTCTCAATTGCCTTCAGGATCAAATATAAAATCCTCTGATTTTAAAAGTCTTTGATAACCTGACTCCTTCTTACTTTTTTCAGTCTTACCTCATTCCACATATTCAATGAATCAATGACCTAACATGTTGCTGTTCCTCAAACAAGATTATTCTTCAGATGTGATTTAGCAGAGTATCTGAAAACTTATTGCTTTTCAATTTCCAACTCTTCATGACCCATTTGGGGTTTTCTTGGCAAAGAGACTGAAATGGTTTGCTATTTCCTTTGACAGCTCATTTTAAAGATGAGGACAAAGACAAACAAGATTAAGTGACTTGCCCAGAGTCACAGAGCTAGTAAGTATCTGAAACCAGATTTGAACTCTGGAAATGGGTCTTCCTGACTGCATTTTGGCACTCTATCTGCTGCATTACCAAGCTGCCCCAGCACAGATAGTAAGTGCTTAATAAATATTTGTTAACTTGAATCATTCATTCAACAAATATTGATTGAACCATTATTATGCTTACCAGGGGTGGGAAACTTACCCATAAACTGTATAAGGTCTGTGAAATCATTTGCTGCCATAGCAACTACAGGTAGAACTCAAAATTCAATAAATCTAGAAAATTTTGAGGGATGAAGTAATTGAATGTTTGACCAAATAGAACAGGCTAATTCTTAGGTTTGATAATTTTGTATGACCTGGGAATGATATAAAAATATAAATGGCCTTTGACAGAACAAAGATTCCCCACCTTGGATGCTATAGATAGAGCAAATCAAGAATGGTAGTATTGTGAAGAGGAAACAGTAGAGAACCAGATCCAGACCCAGAACTAGAACCCATACTTCTTAAACAATGGCAACATTGTTTACAGCTCTAGGTTTTCTAACATGTAAAATACATGTCCTATACTACCTAGGATTGTTATGAGGAAAGCATTTTGTAAATTTTAATATTTTATTTGATGTCAATGCTTACATGACCTGTAAGATCTAACTTTGGTCTCAGAAACTGCTGTGTGATCCTTGGCAAATCACTTAATCTTATTTTCCTCAGTCTCCTCATCTGTAAAATGAACTGGAAAAGGAAAGGCAAACCACTCCAGCCATCTACCAAGAAAATCACTAATGGAATCATGCAGAATCAGATACAACTGAAAATGATTCAACAATAACAGTAAAACACCTAACATTCTAAAACAGCAAGTATAAAAAGGAAATATGTCAATGGATTTGGAATACACTTTCTTGATTTTTTAAATTTTTATTCAAAGTTTAGCTCAAAAACCACCTTCTATTTGAGGCATTTCCTGATGCTTCCCACTGATGGAAACCTTATCCCCAAATTATCATGCATTTATTTCATATGTATTTCTCTATGTATGTGTTATCTTCCTAGTAGGAATGTTAGCTCCTTAAGGGCAAATTGCTTTTTTATTAATGCTTTTGTACTGCTAGCTTATGGCAGTACAATGTCTGCCTCATAGTAGAATATTAATAAATGCCTTTGGTTGGCTTGTCAATTGGATGTCTCCTTCAACCATACAAGTCATAACCCATTCACATCCGCTCATCTATTGAATTTTGTACCTTTCTTTTGTTAATGGGCATTCATGCAGGGTGGTATGAGACTCAAATGAGATAATAGATTTAAAGATTCAAAGCACTTTGCAAACTTTGCTATTGCTTCTTACTACTGTTGTTGTTGCTGCTGCTACTACCACCACTATTTATTAGGTCTCCAATCATTAGACCTCTAGACTGGTGATTATTTCATTCCCTGAGCCTACTATATTACTCCTGCTAAGGTCAAACTCTGTTTATAGAGCAATACAGGGGTGCTCTGGTAAATGTTTTATGATCAGGCTGGGGGTGGAGTGAAGGAGATAAATATACACATTTACTTTAAAGTTTAATCTGCATCATTAACACTTTCTTAAGTCTAAACAATCAACAGAACATTGAATCAAGACATTTGCAGGATTGATGAATTCTGAGGTGTAAATACTTACTCTGAAAATTTAACAATGGGCTCTTAAGCCTATGTGAACAAGCTCTAGCCCACCTCTGGGTCCACCCAATATTGGAAGGAGAAGGGCTTCTTGGTTCTTTCTTGACATTGTCAAACCAATATCTATCTCTTTCCCTTTACTCATACTTATTATATGACTTTATGTAGTTTTCATATGAATACTGTCCTTTGAGCTTTTCTCTAATTCTGTATTTGTTGCTGTGTAGTGCAGTCTATTTATGAACCAGTATACACTTGCTCAATGAAGCCAAGCTTATCTAAACTCTTATGGCTGGTACAGTGAGACAGTATATGGCTCATTAAATCAGTTATGGTTCCTTTTAAATAGTTATTGATTTCCAAAGTAAAAAAAATTAGGCTACCACCCAAGCTTATAAATATGAACACATAAAAGATTATAGGACATGGGTGATAAATCTTGAGATGGGAAATCAAGACCAGTCAGAGAGAAACTAGTTACCATGGTAGACTCGAATCATTAAGAAGCCAATGGGAAAACATACTCTTTCCTTCTGAATCCTGTATAGGCTGAAACTGGACATGCAAGTTGAAACTGGACATGCTTTTCATTTTAGACATAGCTAGGTCCCCATTAGTGTAAATTATTCACATCAATTAACATTTGTGTGGATAACTGCCCCCTAAAGTGGTCCTATGTTTGAATACGCACTCTTGAAGTTATAATTATGTCAAATATATAAATTGGTTCTAACTCAATGGAAATATGCAATGTGAATTCAAATGCTACCACTTCAGGGAATTACTTATTCCAATTAATCAGGACTAACTATATTGCATGATAGCATGGTATAATGGAGAGTAATCATTTAAGTCCTATACTAATATTTTATTATCGTATGCAACTTCCACTGGATACAGGAAGACAAAATGAGTGGACTGGAAGCTCTATATCTTCACAAACTGGGAAAGTTTTGAGTATGAGTCAAGTGACATACTGTCTCAGGAGAACCAACCCAATGAAATGTAGAGGTTCATCACTAAAAGACTGATCACCAATTGGAACAATTCTTTTCAGTCTTAGAAATTCCTAAAACATGGAAGAGTTGCAAGTCCTGATTCCAGTCACAGAGCCAACAATCTTATAAAGCAGGTGTAATGTTTAAAGGTTCAAGAGTCATCTTAGACCAAAGATAAATCATGGAACCCATTCATTGCACATTTGCCCTTGAAAGAGTGGGTATTCCTGAAGATGGAAAACAACTCTGATGTAATGAGAGATGGATCTATTCTAATGAGGGGCTCATGGATACGATTTTGATTATATCATTTACTTCCAAATCACCTACAGCCTTGGGCAATCTCATCAAAGAATTTATCTCCATCCAAAACTGAGTAATTCACCTAGATAAGATGGTCTAGGTGGGATAAATTTTTGGCCAGAGGTCAGTAAAGTTCTTCAAAGGTTGGGCTTCAAACAAGGAAAGAGACCAGGGGAAAAACCTGACCCTCCCCTATTAATTAATAATAATAATAATAATAATAATAATAATAATAAATTAATAATTGCTTCTCCCAAAGGGCCTATGAACTTATTTTGATCATTATATTTTAATATGATTAGTTTCCTCTGTCACTATGCATTTTATTTTATACTTTAATATTAAATATTAATAATATTAATTAGTACTAATACTTAATAGTATTAATTAATAATACTATTAAGTATTATTCCAAGATGAGGCTTGTAGTCTTCATTAGTCTGCCAAAAAGGTCCTTAACACAATAATGGTTGAGAACTTAGTTATATAGTATCAGTACTTGCAGCGGAACTGGTCTCAGGATCATGGATTAATCCTCCTAAGACACAGCTGGCAATCAACTTGACCCAAAGTCATTACTTTGCAATGAGGAAACCAATATTAGTACCATCTACTTCACAGGCTTTGCAAACAGTTTGTAAATGTGCTCTGGCAAGGGTTAAGAGCAAGAGATGAGGAAATGGGGAGAAGTCAGATGATTTCTCTCAGTTGTCCCAGGGTGAAGCTAAAAGCAGGACTTTGTTATATTAATATGAACCTTGTTCTGATTGTTTCATAGGTCAGATTCAGAAGTTTCTGTTTAGTTAATAAGCATTTATTAGACACCTTTGTTGTGCCAGACACTGTATTAAACCAGAGGGATACAAAGAAAGGGGGAAGACTAGAGAATAGCACATAGAAGAGATCTTTAATAGTAGAAGCTTAATGGGGAAAAAAATCTGAAAGTTCCTAGGAAAAAAAAAAGCCTGTATCTGAGGGAAATTAAATCATAATTGAAGAAAATGTCCCATAAAAATGTTGACTTTAAGAGTTTTAAAATTTTGGTTGGCTTCTCCATTCCAACACCTTTATTATTGCTTCTGGTAAATAAAGAAAAATAATGACCTCACAAGGCAACCTGATAAATATAATTGTCTTTATTCATCTCTTCCTTTCTTGAAAAAAAATTGGTCAGTCTTCCTGAAGCTTTTTCTGAAGAGAATGTTTATAGAAATTTGTCCTCAATCAAGTTCTTATGTTCCAGCATGCATCTTGCTAAAAAACAGCTAGCAATTAATTTGACCAACCTTGGAAATCAAATCCGTAAGTGCCTGCACTGTGTGATACACTGGGGATATAAAGAAAGTCAAAAGTCAATTCCTGCCCTCAAGGAGCTTACAATTTACTGGGAGGAATAACTTGCAAACAACTATGTACAAAAACAGATATCTACGGGGTAAACTAAAGATGATTTGAAGGGAAAATTGAGATTAAGAAGGCTTGGGAAAGTCTGGGCTCTGTCCATCTGCATCTGATTCTGTGACAGCAAAGATAAATCACATTTCTCTAGGGCAAAGATGGTAGATAGAACTTTTACTTAAATCTCCCCCACCCGACTTTTTCCTAATCTCCAACCCCTGCTGTATTTCAGCACAGAGGAAAGAAGAAGCCATTTTAGATAATGAATCACTTAATAATCTTTATTTACAGAAGCCTACACCTGAAAGAAAAATCTTTAAGGAATTAAGGAATTGGAAGGTTTTGTTTATGAGAATCCTTTCATTGTTGGTCAGATTTCTAGACAAGAAATGCCTCAACTGTGACTCCACTTAGTTATGTCAAGAGGTATAATAAAATTCTCAAGTCAAAATGAATCTCAATTATGTATATATCTGTGTGTGTGTATATATATATATATATATATATATATGTATGCATATACTGTGTGTATTGTGCTAGGTTTTTTATCCCAATTTTCCTGTGTTCTGCCCCTAATCATAGATTTGGAGCTAAAAGTTATTTTAGAAGACATCTAGTCCAAACTCCTACATTTTTTGGATTAGAGAATTTCGGAAAGAAAAAAAATTCCTTTAAAAAGTCATACTGAAAAGAAGTGAGCAGTATTCATATTAGAATTCAGATTATGTGACTTAAACACTAACACTTTCCAAAATGTAAAGTTTGGAGTAGGGGCAGCTAGGTGGCACAGTGAAAAAAGCACTGGCCCCGGAGCTGAGCACCTGAGTTTCCAATTCAACCTCAGACACTTAATAATATCCTAGCTGTGTGACCTCAGGCAAGTCACTTAACCCCATTGAGAGAGAGAGAGAGAGAGAGAGAGAGAGAGAGAGAGAGAGAGAGAGAGAGAGAAGATAATTCTAACCCAACCTGAGCTAATTATTACTCCTATTTTTTTTGTGGTTAGAATATAGTGATGCTTAATGACAAAAGTAGCAGTTTTCTATTATGTTATTATTTCTCTATCACTATAACTCAGCTCTACTCTAAAAGGTTTCTTGGTGTTAAGAGAAAGGAAAATAGTCCTACTGCTTTCACACTGATTCCCTATATCTATTTAAATCCTATGCTTATTCTCACTCTAGCCTCTGAGGTTCTGTGGTTTGTATGGAGTCTGACTCTCCATGACCCTATGTTGAGTCGAAATTTTACTCATCCTTTAAAGTGCGAATCAATTGTCACCTCCTCTGGGAAGGATTCTGGGATTTCTCCAGCTCATAATCATCTCTCCTTTTTTGGAATTCCCATTGTATCTGCTCCTCCAATACCCCAGATTACCATTGAAGGCTTTTCTGACTTGTTTCTTGTATGTTTAAGTGTATGTGCATATATATGTAGAAGCATGTGCATATGCATATGTATCTATCTGTATATGTGTATGTATATTTTTTCTCTTCCCCAGTCAGTCTGGGAGCTCCTTGAGAGCAGGGAATTTGTTTCCTGGTTCTTTTCTAGCACAGTGCTGGGTTAAGGTTGATTTAATTACATTAGGTACTATTCCTCTTCCCCAGCCCATCCCCTTCCATCTGATATTTTCTTTTGAAAATAGAAGATTGAGTTGGGTCAGAGCAAGGAAACAGGAACTATGCAGGCATATACCTCTGCTCCTTCATAGGGCAACTAAGGCAGTATTTTGGCCGAGACCCATCCTAGTTAAATTTCTTTCTTTTCCTTCCTACTCTGCCATCTGTTTGTCCCAGCTTAAGACCTAGGGGAGTTAAATTGTTTTTATTTTTGTTTTCTTTTGTTGTGTTCTCTTAAGATTGAACTGCCAAGCAGTCAGAGCAAGGTCCAACTTCAAATTTTCCTTGAGTCCATACCATAGGGTTGTTGTCCATTTTTCCCAATACACTTCCTCAAGGTCAAGGAGGATAAAAGCCTGGATGAAATCCAATTTCATTTAGTTCAGTGAAAAGAAAAAGGGCTTCCTTCCTGTGTGAGCTTGGACAAGTCATTTCTCTCCTGGACCCCAGTTTCCTTGGAGTTGAACCAGTTGACTTCTGAGGACTTTTCTTGCTCTAAAATCAATGATCTTAGAAGAGCTAAATGATATTTCTCTCACCTCTCACACTATATGTGTTTTTAAAGATACTTCAGATGGGCATTACCATAATAAAAATTAACTATTGGGCCCTCGCATATTCCAAAGTACTATCTGAATGAAATAAAAATAGTCCCTGCTTACTAGGAACTTTCCATTTAGAACAGGGGGTCCTAAGTTTTTGCTGTCCATGAATTTTAAAAAATATATATTTTTATTATATCTACATCTGGATAAAGAACTGATAAAGTCTGAATGCAGATAGAAGCATACTATTTTCACTTTCTTTTTTTTCATGCTTTTCCCCCCTTTTGATCTGTTTCTTCTTTCACTACATGACTGATATGTAAATATATTTTACATAATTCTACATATTTAACCATATTAAATTGCTTACCCAACTTAGGGAAGGAGAAAATTTGGAACTCAGAATTTTAAAAAGATGAATGCTAAAAATTGTCTTTACATGTAATAATGAAACACTGTTTAAATGCAAAATATATATATCTTGTTAACTGTATTTCAATATAATTGAATTCTATACATTTTATTTTATGCATTTAAAAACTTTTGTCTGAAAAATCATCTGTAGGCTCTACCAGATTACTAATAGGGCTCATTTCACCCTCAAAAATTACTCTGAAAGATGTTTGGGGAATATTTAGTGACAAATATTTTGGGTTAAACCCATACAAGCACATTCTCATCATTATCATGTCATCACTGTCATCATTGTCATGACTGTCAACGATGTCTTCAGATCCTGTTGGGGCAGTCCAACTTGGAAAGGAATTAAAACACAAGGAGCAGCTAGTGATGTTTAGTTTTAGGCCACTTGTGGGAATGGAAATTTTAAACAACAGAAATCCAAGCAGAGTATGCCCTACACTGTGGTTGAAATCTGCAGCCAGACTCCTGGTACTCCCTAGTGGTTAATCAGCATATTGAAGTCAAGAGGCCGAGTGCTTTGGGAGACTGGGGATTGGCCTGAGAAGCCACAGGGAAGAAAGATATGTGAATAAGTGGGGAAAAGAGGGCATAGGGGATCTAGAAAGGAATGAACAAAAATACAAACTTGATTTTTTGGTTATTTTTGTTTATCTTCCTCTTCTCTCATCTCTGCTCAAAGTATTTCCTTTTTCTCTGGAAAGCAAAAGGTCTCCAAATAAGAGAGGTCAGCCAATGTGCACAGTATTAGAACTATGGGAGCCTTTTCTTTTCTTTTCTTTTTTCCCCAAGGGACTTTTCCTTTGTGTCTGACACTTAGTAGGTGATTGGGAGTTGTGGGGAAAGCCAGCAGGGAAAAAAAAGTAGTTTTCAGAAGGGATGATGTAGGTCAAAAAAAATCTGCAATTAGGAAGTAGGAAGGAGAAACCCATTCCTGGAAACACTTTTTTTACTCATAAAAAGAAACACCTCTCCATTGCCCCCAGATTAGTCACCTTTGCATATCAAATAAAAGACATTTTTAAAAAACCCTCCCTTCCCCCACCAAAGGGATAGGGTAACAAAAGATAAATTAATAACTGACTTCAGTTTACTCAATTCAGAAAACCAACCTCCATTTTTGTTGAAAAATCCAATGACAGTGTCCAGAGAGTGCCATTTGTACCCAGGCCAGTTAGATTATTAAGACTCACCCAAGAGCTGCAGACAATTAAAATAATGAGGTGCAGCTTCACAAATTGGCAAGAATAACTTGAGTGATACCAAAGGGGAAAAGAGGATTTTGAGTTTTTCAAGTAAATCAGTTTTAATGAGAATATGGTATGCTTTTTCTTCTATCCTCTCTCACTCTAAAAATGAGGCTAGCAAGCATAGACATGGGAATGAAGCCATTAATGTGGCCTCTATAAATCCAGGGCTTTTACCTTATTCCCCTGGTTCATATAACTGGAAAGACAGAAGTGGCGTCAGTGTGGCATAGTAACTGGATTACTAAATAGAACCAAAAAGACCTGGTTTCAGGTCTGCTTCAAATATGAAATGGAATGAATCATGCCCTCAGTTTAACATACAAAGCATCAATCACCTTTTCTGGGTGGGGTGGGGAAAGGCAGGAAAAGTCAGAGATACTGAAACATAAGCACGAATCTTTTTTGGGGGGGAGGATGCTGCACTAGACTGGGAGTGAGTCAGGTGGAACATAATGAAGTACAATTAGAGTTCACACCCTCCCCTAAAATAGGGCACCTTCAAATTTTAATTAATTATCCTTTCTAAATAATGCTAAATACTATTGCTTTTGTGTTCCTGGAGGATTACAGATGTTGCCATCACTATTTAAATATGGCACCCTGAGGCAAAGCTCCCGTTGCCCTCCCCTAGTTATAACTCTGGTTATTGTTGTCGTTGTTGCTATTTTTAAAGGTAGTATAGAGGGAACTAAACCAAGATAGTTCAGTGTGTTTAAAGTTGAGGACTTGGTCTTGCACTTGATCTTGAAAAAAGTGGCAGGAGAATCAAATTTGTGCTGTAAGAAAATTCATTGCTTGCTTCAGCAAAATATAAAAGATTGCATGTTTTTTAATCTCTTGGAGCACCTGGTTCCTTGAAACAGTTATATTCTGAGTTTCTGGAACCAAACTTAAGAATGGGGTTGGGGAGGAACTCCAGCTGTTTGACCACCTGTTTATAAAAAGGGAAGACCTTTAAAAACGGAGAGCACAAAAATAATTTTTGAACCGAAATTCCTTAGGCAAACTAACATTTGAATGGGGTGAAATATAACTGAATTAGAAACAGGTGATTTAGTTCTACCTGAAAATATCCAAGGTTTTAACAATTAAGGAAAAATTGCTTGGCATAATACACTTCAGATTTGGCTCAATATAGACTATTTGAGGGGGAAAAACACTTTCTATGAACTCAATACATCTGTGTTGGCTCATGCTTGATGTTATAGTACATGTTAGTAGATCATTTAGTCTCTATATGTTATGGATAAAATCCATCCACTTGCTAATCTGTCTCTAGCTTGGGAGACTTTCTAGACTGAAACCTCTATCCTTAATGTAATGTTCTTCCTAGTACATCAAAAGGATGTTATAATTTTTTTAAACTTAAAACTTTAAAAAAATAGGGATAATCACATTCTTGGTATTTTTTTTTTCTGTTTTATTGAAAAGTCTAATGTTAGCCAAGTGCCTCTTCATTTCCCCTTGGGTGACATACAATTTTAATTTCTCAGAGACTGGGTCTTCTATGACTCACAGTCAGAGAACATCACTGGAAGAACAGTGATGTTAAAAAGATGGTCTTTTGTTTCAGGAAGAAACTTGAGTCATTAAAACTCTGTACAATTTTCCAAAGGCCATCTAGTCTTATAATCAGTTCCTAACTCAATTAGTTATCTTTCCACAGTATTTGTCCCATGTATATGTATAAATGGACCAGTTGTCTATTCAATTGCAAATCACAGTTAAACAGGAATCCTTTTTCATCCAACTGGGTTTTTCCCCTGCATAGATAGTTGGGTTATTGTGTGTGTGTGTGTGTGTGTGTGTGCAGTGATGTGGGTCTTATTCATACTCTGGAATCAGGAACTTGATTTCTCTCATATACCAATAGCTCCTCTCTGAGGATGATGCCAATTGTTAAATAAATTTTTTAGTGGGAAATAGAAGACACAGAGAAGGTCCAGACTTCTACTTTGCTCATTTATCAATGGGTATACACAAACCCATATTCCCTTTTACTTCTTTGGATTTATGATCTTATTATGATGTTTGTTGTTGTTCAGTCATTTTAGTGCTCCCTCCCAAATATTTATATAACTCCAGCTCCAAAATATGAGAATCTGAGATGGTTGAGTCTTAGGAATCTTCAGTGTTTTGAGGGCTTTACTGTTCAGTCCAGATATAACATGGCTATAGAGATCCTGTTCTTTTTCATGATGTAGAGAACTATTTATTTTTTTATTTTCAGTCCCTTTCCTTGACAAGTTTTATAATAAATATCTACAAAATGAAAACTGTAAAATCCAGAAATTAAAACAAGTCTCTTTGAAGTTAGAGATTAGTTGGTTTAGGCAAGATAATAAATATACTGAATTTCTCTATATTGCACAATAATATTAGCAATTTTAATACTATCGCTAATCATTTGGAAAATCTAACATTTAATTTGGTAATATTTGTGTTTTTAATGTAAATTTTTTAGTCATACTATTAGGCAACAAAAAAGTCCTTTCACTGTTATGATGTAATGGGAAGGGAATATTTCAGAGCTGCCAAGATCAAAGATTTGAAATATGACTTATAAAAATGATTCAAGAGACACCCTCTCCAAACAACCTTTGATAACTGTCTGACCAACAGCAGTTATATTTTTTCTTGTGTTATTTTTTTGGGGGGGGGGGAGCTGGGGCTTAGAGGGCTATGGTAAACAAAATCCTATCAAAAGTTAATGCTCCAAGGATTTTTGGCATCTGAGTTTAAAGAGTAACAATAAATTATTCTAGATGAAAATAAATTCCCCTCTTCTCATTAAGGCACACATATACCATCATATCAGGACCAGAAGATGGGAAAAATGTGATTGACTGCATCAGGACCAACACCAATATTGAAGTACTTATTAAAAAGTTCATGAAAAGCACCTTTATAGTAGGGTCTTTTTGGTGCTATCCAAAAAAGAAAACTTTTGAACTTAAAGATGGTAAAATATTCAGCATTTCAACTTCCATTTAGCTATCTTTCTAGGACCTTCTGAGTTGTAAGCAAAGAACGCTTTAAAATGGTATTTCCTTTCCTGTTTCAACCCCCTTTATTAGCATGTATATTGTTTTATTTTCTTAATAATTGTAACTGACTGGGGTGATAATTTAGATTTGATTGTGTTCTGCAGTTTCTAAAGTGTCAAATAAATAATATTTGTTTTACTCTTTGCTAAGACTTTTTGATGTCTTCTCATCCCAACAGTCCTCAATGACTTTATGCCCTTCCCTCCCCTTCTCAAATTCAAAGCCTCCACATAGTATTATTTTTTTTGGGGGGGGGGGAACTGTTCTTTTCTCCAAAAGATGCATGAGTTAGAGTCTCAACTAAAGGAAGACTTTATAGTGAGTTCATTTGAACCTCTTAAAATGGTATTAGGGCAGGAAAGAGGAGATTTTTTTTTTAAATCATGTAGTTCTACAGGCATAGGCATTGAGGTAAAGAGATAGTGTTGGGAACTGGACCTGTGATTTCACTGGAATAGGGAACTGTCAGATGAAGAATCTCCCTCTATTAATATAGATTGGTATCTGTTCTACAATTAAAGAGTTATCTAGGATCCTGAGGCACTTAGTGACTTGCTGGTCAGCTTTCATTTGGTCAATGCCTACTATGTGCCAGAATATATGAGGAATAAAATGAAAAGTGAAAAGCAGACTCTGCTTTCAGGGAACTGGAAATCTAATGGGGGGAGACAAAATGCAAACAACTAGATATAAAACAAAGATATGCACAGGATAAATTTGGAGTGGTCTCATAGGAAACCAAGATCAAGGAAACCTTGGAAAGGCTTCTTGGAAAAGGTGAGATTTTAGTTAAATCTTGAAGAAAGTTAGGGAAGCTATGTGTTGGAAATGAGAAAGGAGTGAATTCCAGATATGGGGGATAGTAGAGAACATGAAGGGTACTGGAATCACTGAATCTTTTTTCCTGTTATTTCTGTTGTTCATTGACTTTAAGAAAGCATATAACTTGGTGTTCTTTCTTTTTTTTCTTTTTTTTTGATTAATCTGATTTATTTTTTATCTATTTTTTATAAGTTTATTTATTTTCATCCATATGCACATGTATATTTTTAAGTTACAAAATTTCCTTCCTCTCTCCCTTCCCTCCCCACTCACCTCAGTGGTGAATAGTGAGGATAGCATTGTAAATACATATTTTAATAAATATATTTACAAATTAGTAATTTTTGGCAATAGCAGTTACGTTAAGGGAAAAAATATAAGAGATAATTTTTATAAAGTGTTCATTAGATTTGGAAGGGTTGGGTTTTTTTGTGTGTTTTGTTTTGTTTTGTTCATCTCTGGATGGGGATAATATAGTCCATAGCCAGTCTAATACAGTTAGTTGTCCTAGCTCTCTGGCCTGCTGAAAAGAGCTTCTTCCATCAAGGTTGTTCATCTCACAATATTGTTGTTGATGTGTACATTGTTCTCTTGGTTCTACTCCCTTTGCTTAGCATTAGATCCCATAAATTATTCCGTGCTTCTCTAGAGTCTGACTATTTATGATTTCTTATAGAACAATAATATTCCATTGTATGCATGTACCATAGCTTGTTTAGCCATTCCCCAATTGATGGGCATCCCCTCAGGTTCCAATTCCTTGCCACTACAAAAAAGAGCTGACCTGAACATGTAGGACTTTTCCCTTTTTCTATAATTTCTTCTGGATATAGGCCTAGAATTGGAATTGCTAGGACAAAGGGTATGAACAGTTTTATTGCTCTTTGGGCATAGTTCCATATTGCTCTCCAGAACGGTTGCATCCATTCAAAATTCCACCAGCAATGCATCAATGTCCTAATCCTTCCACAAACTCTGCAACATTGATCATTTTACCTTTTTCTCATCTTGGTCAATTTGATAGGTGTGAGATGATACCTCATTGTTTTTTTAATTTGCATTTCTCTAATCAATAATGATTTGGAGCATTTTTTCATATGATTATATATATATATACATATATATGTATATATATATATAGCTTTAATTTCTTCATTTGAAAACTGTCTTCATATCCTTTGACCATTTATCAATAGGGGAATGACTTGTGACCTTATAAATTTTATGCAATTCTCTATATATTTTAGAAATGAGAACTTTATCAGAACTCCTAGTTGTGAAGATTATTTCCGAGCTTTCTGCTTTCCTGCTAATTTTGGCAGCATTGATTTTATTAGTGCAAACCTTTGAAATTTAATATAGTCAAAATCATTTATTTTGTAGTTTATAATATCCTCTAATTCTTGTTTAGTCATAAAGTTATCCCATTTCCATTGATCTGATAGATAATTTCTTAGTCTATTAATTTATCAGTGGTATCACTCTTTATGTCTAAATTCTGTACCCATTTTGACCTTATTTTGGTATGGGTATGAGATGTGGATCCATGTCTAGTTTTTACCATACTAGTTTGCAATATTCCAAACAAATTTTTGTCAAATAGTGAGTTCTTATCCCAGAAGCTGATGTTTTGGGGTTTGTCAAATAGTATATTGCTATAGTCATTTACTGTGACTTCTTTAGAAAACTGGTATTTTATTTTATTTTTTTCTAATTACATGCTATGGTAGTTTTTCAACAGTCATTCATTTGCAAATTTATAAGCTACACATTTTTCTACCTCCCTCCCTTCCCTTCCCCCTCCCCATGACGGTGGCCAGTGTGGTGAAAATTGGACATGTACATTTGTGCTTAATATATTTTTATATTAGTCATTTTGAGAAAATAGGAATCAGAACTAAGGGGAAAGAAACTATGAGATAGGAAGGAAAAATATAAGAGAAGTGTTAAAAAAAGTGAACATAATATACATTCAGATTCCATGGTGTTTTGTTTTTTTCTCTGAATGTGAATTACATTGTCTATAACAAGTCTCACTGACTTGTCCTTGATCTAAACTGCTCCATCATAGTTGATCAGCTCACAATGTTGTTATTAATATGTACAGTGTTTTCTTGGTTCTACTCCCTTTATTCATCATCAGTTCATGTAATTTTTTCCATATTTCTCTAAAGACCAGCCATAGGGCCATTGCGTCTTAGAGTACATGAAGGGGGGTGGTGGTGTAAGAAGATCAGAAAGGAAGTAAAGAGCCAAGTTATGAAGGATTTTAAAAGTCAAGGAGGATTTTATATTTCATCCTAGAGATAATAGAGAGTTGCTGGAGTTTATTGAATAGACATGGTCAGATCTGCAATTTAGGTCAGTTTTTATAGCTGAATGGACTTGAAAGAATTTGAGGCAGGGAGACAAGAGAATAAGTTATTGCAATAATGCAGGTAGGAGGTGATAAGGACCTGTGCCAGGATAGTGGCAGTGTCAGAAGGAGGAACTTAAGAGAAATGTTACAAAGGTAGAAACAATAGGACTTGGTATGCTGAAAGAATGAAGAGATGAGGATGATATCCTGAGGAACTGGGTGGATTGTAATGACCTTGATAATAATAAGGAAATTAGGAAAGGAGCAAAGCTTGGGGACGGAAATAATGAGTTCAACTTTGAAGATATTGAATCTAAGATAGGACATTTAGCTCAAGATATCAAATAGGCAGTTGAAACATAGACTGCAGATGGGGAGAGAGAGGTTAGGACTGGATAAGTAGATCTGAGAGTCATCTGCTTAGAGATGATAATTAAAACCATGGGAGCTGATGAGATCACAAATGAAATAATACATAGAGAGAATAGTATAGAATAGAAAGAGGGACACACAGCTAGTACATATCAGAGTCGAAATTTACACTCAAGTGTTTCTATCTACTATGACTTCAAAAGTAACTTCATTTTTTTTTCCTGAGAGACTGAGGATCTTAATTTTCACTGGCTTCCCTTTAGACTTACCATGGAAATTGCCTAGTAAGAATGCAAAAACCTAGAAACATTCATGATGTTTCCACTGGGTATTTCCATTGGATATTCCATTGGTTATTTATACAAATAACCCATTTTCCTGAAAATAAGTATTGTTGCAGTCATCCCTGTGTCTCAATGGCTGCTGGCAGGTAACCAATTTCATTAGCTATGGGATGGGGGAAGTGATGGCACAAAGTTCTTTGCGAGGGCATTAAAATAAAGGAGTTTTGAGAACTTGTGCCATTCCTACCCCAACAAAGTCATGATTAGGTTCTCTGTCATGAAAAATAGAACATATGAATCCTAAGAATGGATGCTCTCCTTGGTGGACTGGGCTGGCTGCCTGAAGGACAGAGGGTTAGGTGCTTTTCCCTTGGATTGACTCTCTGCTGCCATCCGTGTCCCAGCTGGGCTGTTTGGGGGTGTTTTCTGCAATGCGATGACAGTGTGATGGAACGCTGCATTGCAGCGTCCAGCATTGCCAAATGTTCAAACCGCAGTGTTCAGATTCAGTTCAGCTGTTCGGCTGTGAACCCACCCAGTTCGCCTGGGCCTACAAATGGGGAAGCTCCTTCCCTAATGTAACATCTTAGTACATTAATCAAAAGCAAAATAAAAGCAAATTCTCCTCAAACACAAACTCAAATTGATGACATATCTACTCAGAACAGGAAGATAGTCAGGTCCAGCTGAGCCACACCAACCACATGTTCAGTTTTTGGATGTATGTACCAAAGTGGAGAGGACATATGAGATTTGGCTTTCCAGTCAGGGAAGGGATTTCAAAACTGGCTTCAAAGGAGAGAAAGGTCCTTATTATCAAGACTTGGGTCTCAGAGGAAGATATCTTTCCAGCTAAATACTTAACAAACTAAATCCATCATGTTGGAAACCTTAGAATTTGGATTAGAGGTATCTGGACTATTCCAGCCCACCCTGAACTTTCCCCTTCTCTGAACTCCTATTGTATTTAGACCCAGTACCATACAGATTTGCATAAAATTTTAAGTATACTATCCTGATTATACTTGTGTATAAATCTTTTCTCAGTTATTGTCTATAGCTCCTTAGTCTATAAGTTCCTTATTGAGATCAACTTCTATATCCTCTGAGATATATCTAAACCTATATATGTGTGTGTGTGTGTGTGTGTGTGTGTGTGTGTGTGTGTGTATCTGTACATATCTATCTACTATCTAGTTTTCATCACATAGGTGACACTCAAGAAAACATGTTGAATTGGTTGACTGGAATTACTCTGGTTTACAATGTTGGAGTCATTGTTCCTTCATCCTGTTCCCCTGAATCTAACTTTGCTATATTTTAGAGGAATAGATGGCAAAAAAAAATCTAGAAAAGGTGAATGATAAACAGACAAGGAAAGATGATGAAACAAGTTGAGAGGAACTATGATTGTAGAATGTTACATAGTCAGCCATTGTTGCTGTGTCACTGGTCTTTCTTAAATGTTTTTTCTTTCATAAGTAATATAGAAATATTGTGGCATATAAGAATACTGGATATGGGGGGGGACCCACAAAGTTGTCAATAAAACATTTTTAAGTTGGCTAGAATTTTCTGTTCAGAAATGTTGGTGATAGCCAGTAATAAATCTTACCTTGCCTTGCATGAGGAAAGAGAAAAACTTTTAGATTTTTCCTATGCTGGGAATGTTGCTTCTGAGAAAAGAGGAAAAGACAGTTACATTTTTATGGGCATCATTCTAATATCAGAGGCTCTTGATATAAATCATGAGTGAGAAGAACAAAAAAGCATCCTAAGATTTAAAGGGGGTCAAGCATATAATAAAGTTATAATTTTAAGCTCTAAAGAGCTGCTAAGAATTGATGCCCAAGTTTTGGTTTTATCTGTAACAGTAACTTTTGTTTTCCCTGGAAAGGGAAGCTCCCCCCCTCCCAGATCTGCAGCCTTTCTGAACAGGGTAATTTAATTTTGTCAGTAACCAGACACATTCTGTTTATATTTGAAGTCCTTTTAAAAGGGACGCATTCTATCAATCACTAACTTTCAGAGGCCCAGGAATGTTTGGATTAGGGGCTTCTTGGAAAGGTTCTCCCCCTTATCAATGATGTGGTAACGAAGGGATACAGGATTCCTTATCTGTAACAGCCTCATTGAAGGAAATATTATAAATTTCCATGTGTTAATTGGCAGGAAATCAGGTGACTGCAGTCTTTCTTTCCAGATGAACCTTTCAACCCCCCAACTCCATCCTGTGCCCCCCTTGTTCTCAACCAACAACCCCCTTCAGACTGAACTCTGCAGTCTCAGGGAGCAGCCGCCATCAGACATTGCTGAAGGGAGAGATGAATTCCAGCCACAGTGAAAACACAACTTTCCACTCCATCACAAGGAGCCAAACACAGAAACCATATTCAAAGAGTCCTTTGTGCACAAGATAACATTTGAATCGGAAACTTGTTTAGCCAGATTCTCTTGTTACAATTTACTGATTCATCAGGTGGGGGCAGGGGCAACAGTTTCAATCAATCCTTTTCAATAATAATAATAAAAATCCCACATGAATGCTGGCAACTCCAAATGTTTTTTTTTCTTCTCACCCTCTGGAGGGAAAAAAAGTGCCTCATTCTTCTTGAGCATGTTCATTTCTGGTCCAAATACCCATGGGAGAGAGCTTGTGATCTTAAAGCTGGGGGAGGGAGGGTTTAGAGAAAGTAGCCAAGAGCAATCATATTTAGAATACTTTCCTATTGATTAAAAGAGGGAAAGAAGGGAGAAGAGACAGACGGATAGACTGACATCTCAATTTGATTTACCCTGGGAGAATAAAAAGACAATATACAAAAGCATTCTTAGAGATGTAGCTTGAAAAAATATCTAGGGAACTGGACAAGACTTGATCCATGCAGTGGGGGGTCTCCTAGTGAGGAGGCCTTGGCCAAATAACCTTATCCAAGTAGAGTCATGGTGGGGTATGAGATGGAAACCCCACTAATATTGTTCCCCCACTTTCCCAAATGTTGGGAATTTCCAGCATCCTAAATCTGATTGGGCACCTGCTACTAGAGGTTTTGTAAACACCTACAATTTCCAGGGGGATGGATTTCATACTTTACTGCGTTGATTATCTTTTGTTTTATTTTGCTTTTAAAGGTCTTCCACTGCCTTTGAAGTCATAAAAATGTTTGTTATCCAATCTTCTTAAGAAGGTAAAATAGAGTTCTCCAAAGGAATCTGAGGATTCCCAAAGAACAAGTCTTAATTTCAGGCATGAAACACCCTTCATACCTATACCCCACATTTTTCTAGAGCATTTGGTTAAGGTTACTTGGCCTTTGTCTTCAATTCCTGTCTTCTTGGGATGGGAAGAGGTAGAATTGCCTGGAACCCAGTGAAAAAATAGTCCACCCACGTCTTATAGGACTAATAGGACTCAGCCCTTAGTGGGCTGATATGCCTCAGGCAGCTAGGCTCACTGATTTAGCTCTTCCTCTTCCCCTTTTCTCATGCCCTGCTTGGCTAAACTTTTTCTAAAAGTCATCTGTAAACCTTTTGCTTGCATCTTCTAACTTCCTCCTCAAGTCTGCACTCTGGATTCTGTCTTCACCACTTCCTTGAGTTTCCATGACACTGAGATCTTCTGACTCTCTTCTTATCTTCCTGACTACTTTCTTTCTGTTTATTTCACTCATTCCTATCCCTTTCAACTATTGGCATCTCATAGGAGCACAGATCTAATAATTAGAAGAGACTTAGAAACTATTTAAACCAACCCCTATTATTTTACAAGTGAGGAAACTGAGGCCCAAAGAATTGCTCAAGGTCCATCCAGTAGTAAATAACAGACCCAGACCCAGGATTGTACCTTAGATGATAATCTCCTGTCTAGAGATTTCTATTGATTTGTTTGCATTCTTAAATCGGTGCCTCAAAAACATTTTTTTAGTTAAAAATTTATTAAATTTTAATATTTGCTCATCTGATTGGATCTTCATCCCTCTAAAGCAGGAGTTCTTAATATGAGGATCCATGCACTTTTTTTACTTTCTTTTCTTTAATTAAAGATTTAATTTGTTTTACACTTTTTTCCCCCAATATTACTTCCCTCCCTCCACCCCCCATGGAAAGCAACTGTCAGTCTTTACTTAGTTTCCATGTTGTACATTGATACAAATTGACTGTGATGAGAGAGAAATCATATCCTTAAGGAAGAAACAAAAAGTATAAGAGATAACAAGATCAGACAATAAGATATCTGGTTTTTTTTCCCTAAATTAAAGGGAATAGTTCTTGAACTTTGTTCAAACTCCATGGCCCTTTATCTGGATACAGAAGGTATTCTCCATTGCAGACAGCCCCAAAATTGTCCCTAATCGTTGCACTGATGGAATGAGCAAGTCCATCAAGGTTGAACATCACCCCCCATGTTGCTGTTAGGGTATACAATGTTTTTCTGGTTCTGCTCATCTCAGCATCAGTTCATGTAAATCCCTCCAGGCTTCCCTGAATTCCTGTCCCTCATGGTTTCTAATAGAATAATAGTGTTCCATAACATACATACACCACAGTATGCTAAACCATTCCCCAATTGAAGGACATTTACTTGATTTCCAATTCTTTGCCACCACAAACAGGGCTGCTATGAATATTTTTGTACAAGTGATGTTTTTACCCCTTTTCATCATCTCTTCAGGGTATAGACCCAGTAGTGGTATTGCTGGATCAAAGGGTATGCTCATTTTTGTTGCCCTTTGGGTGTAGTTCCAAATTTCTTTCCAGAAAGGTTGGATGAGTTCACAGCTCCTCCAACAGTGTAATAGTATCCCAGATTTCCTACAACCCTTCCAACAATGATCATTATCCTTCCTGGTCATATTGGCCAGTCTGAGAGGTGTGAGGTGGTACCTCAGAGAAGCTTTAATTTGCACTTCTCTAATAATTAATGATTTAGAGAATTTTTTCATGATCTCCTCATCTGTAAATTGCCTTTGACCATTTGTCAATTGGGGAATGGCTTTTTGTTTTAAAAAATATGACTCAGTTCTCTGTATATTTTAGAAATGAGTCCTTTGTCAGAATCATTAATTGTAAAGATTGTTTCCCAATTTACTAGATTTCTTTTGATCTTGGTTACAGTGGTTTTATCTGTGCAAAAGCCTTTTAATTTAATGTAATTGAAATCATCTAGTTTGTTTTTGGTGATGTTCTCCATCTCTTCCTTAGTCATAAACTGTACCCCTTTCCATAGATCTGACAGGTAAACTAGTCCTTGATCTTCTAATTTGCTTATGGTATTGTTTTTTTTATGTCTAAATCCTGTAACCATTTGGATCTTATCTTGGGTGTGAGGTGTTGGTCTAATCTAAGTTTCTTCCATACTAACTTCCAATTTTCCCAGCAGTTTTTATCAAAGAGACTTTTTATCCCAATAGCTGAACTCTTTGGGTTTATCAAACAGCAGATTACTATAATCATTTCCTGTTAATGCACCTAGTCTATTCCACTGGTCCACCACTCTATTTCTTAGCCAATACCAAACAGTTTTGATGACTAATGCTTTATAATATAATTTTAGATCAGGTAGGGCTAAGCCCCCTTCTTTTGTACTTTTTTTCATTAAGTTCCTGGAAATTCTTGACTCTTTATTTCTCCATATGAATTTACTTACAATTTTTTTTAACTCATTAAAGTAATTTTTTGGAATTTTGATTAGTAAGGCACTAAACAGATAGTTTAGTTTTGATAGAATTGTCATTTTTTATTAGATTAGCTCTACCTATCCATGAGTCCATGCACTTTTAAAAATATTTTGATAACTTTAATTGATTTCCTTTGTTATCCTATATATTTTATTTTATGCATTTTAATAACATCATTCTGAGAAGAAGAATATAAGCTCCATCAGATTGCCAAAGGGGACCATGACACCAAAAAGGCTAAGACCCTCTAATGTTGGTGCAATTCCTTCCAGGCTTCCCTGAATCCCCATCCCTCCTGGTTTCTAATAGAACAATAGCAAACATGTGTCTTACAACTCTCACTTTAATGAAACGATATGCTGTCCTTCACAAACTATAAATTTGAAATATTTTGTACCACATATATGCCAATACTATTGATCTGTGATCTCCATGACATTTGTACTCTTCCAGTGAGGTAGATCAAAATTCACCTGTTTGATTCCCTTAGGGGCAGCTAGGTGGTACAAGGATAAAATTTGAGACTTGGAGTTAAGAAAATGAGTTTCAATTCTGCTTCAGATACCTGATAGCTGTGTGATCCTGGGCATTTAATTTCTCTCTTGCTTTTCATCTCTGTAAAAATGGGGAGAAGATCAAATGAGATAACATTTATAATGTACATGGCAGACCTTCCCTTTAAATATTAGTTATTTTTATTATCACACAATTCTTACATGCAATGCATATATATAAATCTCTACATACATAATACACATAAGTGTATATTTTTAAAATATTTGCTTTCCTTGAAGTACACTTTGTTTCAGTGATGTTTACTTTGAGAAAGGAAAGCGTGATCTAGAGCAATTTTCTTCTATAATGTGCATTTCATCTCACTGGGTAGAGATTTTAAAAGAGTTATATATATATATATATACATATATATATATGTATATATATATAGTGACCTAGTGACACCAATGACAAAATTATATTTCTTTCATTTTGTTGCATATGTTTATTTGCTTCTTTTATCTCATTTCTGAATTTTTTAGTCTTAATTCTTCATATATTAAAAAAGAAGTCTAGTGTTTCTTCAAAAATCTGGTTGCTAGGAAAATTTCAGTCTCTTCTTAAATAAGTAAATATTTAAGATTCTATTAATATTTGCATTTATAACTGTTTTTTAGGTTTTTGCAAGGCAAATGGGGTTAAGTGGCTTGCCCAAGGCCACACAGCTAGGTAATTATTAAGTGTCTGAGACTGGGTTTGAACCCAGGTACTCCTTACTCCAGGGTCAGTGCTTTATCCATTGTGCCACCTAGCTGCCCCATTTATAACTTATAATTCAGCAATTCAGAGGGTTTTGATTTTGCTGATTTTTTAGGTATGTCTTTAAATTTCAGGCTTACTTGTCTCAAGACAGCACATAGTTGAGGAAATCAATAATACATTCAAAGCAATATGTTTAACTCATCATTGTCTTCTTATCTAAGGCATATGATCAGAAGCCCCATAATTTGAATGAATAACCAAGCAGCTTTTCATCAACTATAGCTAATTCCTCCAAACTGAAGAAATTGAGAAAACACTTTTAAAAACTCTAAAAGAACACCAAATTATAGAAATCTACAGCACAAGTCAGACACAGTCTACATTACCCATAGTATCACATTATGAATATTTACTTTTCAAACTGTTAACTACTATTTAAGGCAGCTAATATTAAGAGAACAGAAGTTCATCAAGAACAGGAATTTTGATGCTGTAAGCTGTGGCCAGCAGTGGCAGCTCGGGCTCTGGTTCCAGCTCTGGTTCCAGCTCTGGCTCCTGCTCCAGTCTCACAAAGGGGATGGAGCACTTAATCAATAGAGTGGGAAGGGAAAGACAAGAAAAAGGCCTTTGGGGATGTCTTTGACACTGGACTCCCACCTGGCCGTGGTGATGACCACTTCAACTACTGTGATCCACTCTCCATATCAGAGCAGTAAGCTGTACCCCCGGCTACCCTGGGCCCATGTACCAAGGCTATCAACCTATGCCTGTCCAACCAGGGATGCTAGTTGAGCCTTATCCAACTCAGTACTCACCACCTTATCCTGCCCAGCCATCTGGACCTCCTGCCTACCATGAGACTCAGTTTGATGCTGGATTGCCATACCCTGTCAACCAACCTCCATACAATCCTGAATACATGGAGCCTCCAAAGACTGCCTATTGAGCAGCTTCTATATCCTATCCCCTGAAGCCCCCCCACTTTTCCTCCTCTTCCTGACTATCAATATGTGTTCAAGTATGTAGGAATGTGTATATCTGTGTTGTGTTCTCCTCTCCCAAGTAAAAGCAAGCTGGATGATGTTCTTGTAAAAAAAAAACCCAGGAATTTCTTCTTCTATTTGGTCTTTGTACCTATTTCTAGCATGTATCACAGAATCTAGTGAATAGTCCTTAATAAATGCTAAGCATTGAATTAGATTGGATTGTAATTCATTTAAAACTCTAATTGTCCAAAACTTCAAAAAAAAAACCTTCCAGATTTTTGTATTGAGTGCTGATCAGAAAGCTGAATGACTCACGTTATCTTGTTGTGTGTGTGTGTGTGTGTGTGTGTGTATTCATGTGTGTTTTTATATGTTCACCTGTGATTTCAACAGAGGAGAGGAGAGATGCATATTGGTCTGTAATTTATAGTCCTAAAGAATTGTCTGGGGTTACCAACACCCCCACAAATCCCCAGTGTGAATATAGGTTGAGTGAATGAATGAGCCAACTAAGAAAGAGAAAAGGGATAGGGAAGAGGGGTTATATGCCACACCCATGCCACATTGATCTAAAGGTTTGAATATAGAGGTTTAGTCAATCAAATTCTGGTTCAGAACCCATCCCACAAGGAAAACCTGCCTATTCTCTTCCACTGTGCTCCATAATTACTCGGGCTTCATGCCAAATAAGAATAAATATTTAATTGAAGCAATAAAACACAGTAAAATAAGATAATAGATATAGAGCCAGAAGAGTTATATAATACAACCCTCTCATTTTATACACTAGGAAATTGAGTCTCAAAAAAGAGATATAGAGATCAAAAGAGTTTTTAAACCTAGAGCCACTAATGCCAAATCTTGACTTTAAAAAAAATTCATTTTATTACATTATCAAGGAAAAACTTTGATTTCCCAATTCTTAGTTGCCTCATTCCATCCTTATCTCCCTAAGCATGAAGTGAGTGATATTTCAGTTGGACCTGAGACAAACATTTTCCAATTTGCCACATAATCAGGGTTTGGGAGTCACTTTGCCTTGACTAGAAACTTCCACTATTTTAGATTAATGCTCCTGTTCTATTCATTTGTATTGTCCCTGACCTGGCTGACCTCCACTCTCATTGTAGCTACTCCTGGTCTGAATTTTTTTTCCAGATTTATTATGTTCATACAACTCCTCAGGTAAAAGTTTGAAGGTTCTTTGTTGGATCCATAGAGCTATTTTTGTTGTTGTGGCATTGTTTCAGTCATTTCCAACTCTTCATAACCCTGCTACCCACTCAAACTATCATTCTAGGGCTCTGCTCCCCATATTCTGTAAAAGTTCTAGAAAGAGTTATTCAAATTGCTGTTTCTACTTCCTAATCACTTACTGACCCCCTGAAATCTGCATTCAGAGATTGACCATATCTCTTAGCCTTTAAGAGTCCTGGTTCCTTATCTATAAAATGAAGGGGTTGGAATAGGCAATCTCCAAGTTTCCCTGACTCTACCTACATCAAATGCTCATAGAGACTCCCTTTTATACCTCTTGGGTAATGATATGATCTGGGGATTTTTAGCGGACTGCATGCTTAATATGAGTCAACAATATAGTAAGGCAGCCAAGAAAGTTAATGAGATCCTCAACTTTGTTAAGAGAGGCATAGTATCAAAGACTAGGGAGGGGATAATCTTTTGATATTTTGTCCTGGTCAAACTCCTTCCCAAGTACTGCTTTCAGTTTTGAAAGATACATTTTAGGAAGAATACTTGATTACTGTAGACCATTCAAAGATTTTGTAACATGCAATCTGAGCATCAAGAAAAGTGAATGGAGAAGAAAATATTTAGAAAACTTGATAGATAAGATGTCATGTGAAAGAGAAATTATTTCTGTTGTTTGATGCCAAAGAGAAGGACTGAGAACTGGGGGTAGAGACTGAGGGAAAAAAAAGACATATTTAGGCTTAATGCCAAGAAAGCAAAACTATCTAATTGTGGAATGGAATGATTCAAAAGATGTTGAGTTTCCCTTCACTGGAGATCTGTGAGCAAAAACTACGTGACCATTTGTTGGATAGGTTAGAGAGAAGATTCTAGTTCATGTATGGATTAGGTCAGATAGCCTCAGAGTCTCTTCTAATTCTGACATTTTGTGAAACTATTCTCTCCAAGGTCATTGATACTGCCAAATCACAAGACTGTAGATCCTATTTTGCAATGTACCTTGTATACATATCTCATTTGATGCTCACAAAAACCCTAGGAGGTGCTATTATGATTTCCATGTTACAGATCAATAAACTGAGACTAAGTGGCTTACCTCTATGTGACATAGTTACTTAAGTGTCTAGGGAAGGATTCGAACCCAGTATGTAAAGGACCCCTAGATTTTGTGGGGCTGTTTTGAGATGATAGCTTTTTTTCCTTCAGCTTATTAAAACAGAATTTATTCATCTCCCTTCCATCAACTCTAAGCTGACAGTTTTCCCTTGAACTGCCTGTGGAAATGGAGATGAAAGTATGTACAGAAGGCCAAGATGAAGGAAGAGGAGGAGGAGGAGGAATAATGGGGAGTAGAGATGGCGCCTTCATATGGCAAATAGAATAAAGATCACTTTCAGGCAAAAGAACCTCATGGCCTCAAGCAGAGTAAAACTCAGATCAGTTTAGAAGAGCTGCTTCTTCATGAAGAGGTTCCTGGAATAACCAGGACTTAGAAATACAGACCAGATCCCAAACTTCAGGGCCAACCACTCTCACAGAGGCAGTCCCAGGGTCAATGAGTTTGGTTTCTATGTAAATATCTCTTAAGATGATGCTGGTTTGGAAGCTTCATCTGGGGATCAGTGAGATCAACAGAACTAATGCTGTCAATGTAATGCGGTCTCATCTCTTTAAACCTTTGGTAGGTTTAACACTACTTCAGGTAACAGTAGACTCATCAGTTGAAATCTGCTCCTTTTAAGGACAGGGTAAAGATAAATGGTGCAGGCTCACAATTTCAGGGGGTGAGGGGCAGAACAAAGGAGCTGTTTGCAGAACAAAGAAGACAGGAAGGTTGAGTGGTGATAACTCTTCAAACTGAAGTAAGCTTGATTACTACATAGAAAAGTCACGTGTCCAAAAACATCAAAATTATTGGACATGAAATAACATACCCCACCCCCACCATACTTAGAGTAACATTATTGATGCCCATACCCAACAGGCAACAAACTTTCTACACTTTTAGGAAAGTTATAATTGAATTTCCCTTCCATCTTACTAATTTGAAAGAAACTTTGCACTCATGATCAGAGGGATGTATTTAACATGTGATATAGTCAGTTTCTTGGAATCTTTCCTAGGAGTCTCATGAACAGTTTAGAACATACTGGAAGCTCTTGCCTTATCACCATGACCCAGATGGAATGGCAAGCTTCAGGATTCCATGACTCCCACCTTATGTTAATGTTTTCTCTGTCTCTGACACTCAACCTCAGTTCCCTATGTCCACCTCAGTCTTTGCTTAGACCTCTTGCCTTATAGAGAACACTGCAGTCTCTATGGTTGTCACTGGAGATGTGCCTACACTTTAAACTCATGCACAATTCTCAATCAACTGGGAAATTGTTCCAGATAGATAGATAGATAGATAGATAGATAGATAGATAGATATAAATGTGAGGAAATCCAGAAACTAGATGGAGTAAGTGTGGAAGGAAACATTTGGATGAATAAAAATTAAACCTGATAAAAAATTATATTATCATCAAAGTTATAGACCATTTGGAAGAGAGACACAAAGCATTATTGAAGGGGATCTCAATCATCTGAACATCCACTGGAACACTTCTCAGTCAAAAATGACACAGCTAATAAATTCTTGGCATGTCTTACTGATAAATTTGTTTTCCTTCAAGAGGTAGAAGAATCAATAAAGGTTATCTGCTTCTCTGGAACTGATTCTGATCAACAAGAAAGAAATCGTTGTTGAAGCAGAAATAATGGTAACCTTAGGGGAAATTAGTTCTCCATCTTAGAATTTGTGGTGGGAGAGTGGAACGTTAAACTGATTTTTGGAGGCAGATTTCAAAGGGTTCTGAGAAAGGATGGATAGAACAACATGCAATAAAATTGTCTAGTTGAGAGTAATCTAGTAGAGATGGAAAGCTCTTAAGAATTAAACTCCAGGGCGGCTAGGTGGCATAGTGGATAAAGCACCAGCCTTGAAGTCAGTAATACCTGGATTCAAATCCAGTCTCAGACACTTAATAATTACCTAGCTGTGTGGCCTTGGGCAAGCCACTTAACCCCATTTGCCTTGCAAAAAAACCTAAAAAAAAAAGAATTAAACTCCAATGATACAAATAATTGTGATGAGGAGAAAAATGGAGACTTTTCCAAAGAAACCTATTGTGCATTCACAAAGAACTTATAAATTGGTATAGATTTTTAATTTTTATTCTTAACTAAATTTTTTTCAATTATCAAGCTTTTATTTTTCTTTCTGTTACCTCTCCTTCCCCCAAAACAAAACTCTTATAATAAACAAGAATAGTTAAGCAAAACAAATTCCCATATTTACCACTGTCAAAAAATGTATGCTTCATTCTGCAACCTGGGTCCATCTCTCTCTCAGGAGTAAGATGCATTCTTCATTACTAGTCTCTGGAATCACTCTATGTCATTAATGAACATCTAAAAGAGAAATATTGATCATAGAGTCTGAAAGACATCTTCATCAGAAACAGATTTTGCCAGATTAATCTAATTTCAATTTTGACAGAATTACTAGCCTGAAAGGGAGGTGTTGCTATTATCCCCTTTTTACAGTTGAGGAAACTTAGGCAAAGAGAGGCTAAGTGACTTGCCCAGGATCACAAAATTAGCAAGTATCTTAAGCTGAATTTGAACTTAGGTCTTTCCTGACTCCAGATCTAGGCCTCTATTCATTGTGCTACCTAGCTGTCTCCTAATTGTTTGAATGATCAAATTCAAGGAGTATGAATGAATTGATGTATGAGCAAAACATATTTATTAAGCATTATGCTAAGCTCTGGAGACACAAGGAATTTGTATTTGAATTGGGGGAAAATACATCCCTTAGTTATTAATGTCTCATCAACTTGGAAAAGAAGTCTCTAGAGGAAAGCTCCAGGGATCTGCTTTGTGCATAGCTTTGTGCTTTCTTTAATTTTTTATTAATGACTTGGATAAAAATATAAATGGCAAAGTTATCAAATTTGAAGATAAGTTATAGCTGGAAGAGATAGCTAATGTGTTGGATGACAGTATCAAGATAAAAACCCCCAATGGGATTGAACATTGGGTCAAATATAATAATATGAATTTAAATAAGGAAAATAAAAAGTTTTCCAATTAGTCTAAAAATTAATGGATATGTGATGGGTCAGATGTGACTGGTGTTAGTTTGTTTGGAAAAAACCTGGAGGTTTAATAGTCTTCATATTCAATATGAGTCCTCATATGATATTATACTTTAAAAAAGTTGATGCAATTAAGAGAGGTATGGATGGTATCCTGAGAAATACCCAAGTGTCCAGAGCTAAGAAGGAGATAATTCCATTGAACTCTGCCCATGTCAGGTCACAATTTGATCATTTTATTCAGTTCCAGGAGCCACAATTTAGGAAGGACATTAATTGGCTAGAGAACACCCAGACAGGGACCACTAGGCCAGTCAAATGCCTCCAGAGTATGCCAAGTGAAGCCTGATGGATGGAAATGGAGATATTTAGCTAAGAGAAAAGATGATTGAAGGGGAACATAATTGAAGAACTTTCGATTTGTAAGAGCAATTAGACTTGTTCTGCTTGGCCCCAGGGGGCAAGACTAGAAATCACAAAGAAGCAAATTTCAGCATGGTATAAGGAAAACATTCTTCCTCCAGCTAGACCAAAGGGCAGAAATGCTCAAAATTTGAGGCTCAGGATTTCTTTATACCCTTAAGAATTATTGAGGACCTCAAAGAGCTTTTTCCTTATGGGTTAGAGTTATTAGAATGGAAAATAAAACATAAATTTCAAAAGTAGGGAAAAAAGAAATTTGCATAATAATTTTGTTGTATATTTGAAAGGAATAAGTAAATTTTGCATAGTAGATCTGTTGTTTCACATATAACCATCTTTTTTTCCTTTGTATTATGCTATTGAAACACTTGCTTTATTTCATAAATTAAAGTATTTGATAATGCCTTTATCGCAATCAAAAATGTTTGTTTCAATCTGCAACCTGAGTCCATCTCTGTCAGGGGTAAGATGCAGTCTTCATTACTGTTCTCTGCAATCACTATAGGTCATTAGTGAACATCTAAAAGAGAAAAATCGATCATAAAGAGTCTCCTTGGCATTGAACAAGATCACACCAACCAACCAAATGATTGGAGGCATGAGTGGCACAATTATGTTTAATAAAGTGAGGAGGTATGCTGTGCAAGGACATCCTTCTCATATGAATGTAGTTGGAAAAGGAGTGTTTTAATAACAAGTACTTCTTAATATTATTATGAAAATAGCTTTGACCTTGCAGATACCCTAAAAGAGAGCTGCTGGTGTCCATGAATCATGCTATCAAAATAGAATGGGCCCTCTCAATGGGGTAGTGGGGATTTCTTCAAAGTTGGAGAGTAAGATTGAAGGGAGCCATTGCCAGTGATCATGTACTATGTTGTGACATTGCATTCCTATGACTGGAGGACAGAGTGAGACTGATGTCTGAAAAGCTTTACTTCCATTAAATTCAATTCATTTAAAATTAAGATATCACCCTTGTGATGACATTGGTTCTCTTGGAGAACAAAGGCCATGGAATCAGGAGGACCTGAGTCCAAATCTGGCCTTAGACACTTCATATTTACTAACTGTGTGACCTTGGGCAAGTCACTCAACCCCATTGCCCCACAAAGGATGAGCAACAACAGCAAAGTTTGGATAAATATTTGTTGGTTAGGTCATAAAGGGTATTCTTGTTCAGGCATGGTATGGACTACAGCAGATGATTTCTGTGGTCTTTTTCCCTTTTGAACTTCTGTGATTCTGCTAACATCTCCAGATATTAGGTAGGTCAGTCATCCTTCCTGAAGCAACAAGATACTCTGAAGGAGAAACAGGACACAATATAGACCAGGAAATTCAAACCAGTACCACCAACTTGACCACCATTTCCCCCAAACTCTGATGAAGACAATCCAGGACCCTAATCCCAAATCTTGGGAATACCAGTCTCTCTTACCACAAGCCACAGATTTGCATCACTGAGGGGAGTAATCATTATGGAAAGGGAACTTAACTTCCTCATCACTACCACAGTGACAACTGCTGATTAAAGAGTCAGATAGGAACAGAAGCCCTGGGAGTGGTAGGATCTTCCAGACTCTGGGTTCTGCTTTGAGTCTAACACTCACAGACATCATGCAAGGAAGCACCTCTACTTGCTAACCATGATCAACTGTCAATCAGCAGTTACACATAGGGGAGGGAAAATAGCCTAGTTGAAAACTGGCCAAGCAAGGCATCCTGAGGGGCAGGCAAATCAGACCACTATTACCCACCTTGACCAGCATTTCCAATCAAATGGTGATGGAGACAGCCTAGGATCCTGAACCTAACAGTGGGAATAGACATGTTTCCAACAAAGTCACCTTAGCCATCATCTTGTGAAGCATTCTCTGTAGAGATGCAGCTTAGCAATTGCTTCTACAGATGCTACTACCATAGCTACTGAAAGTTCTTGTCACTGAAGCTCTTGGTATTATCAAATTTTCCCATATCATATATATATATATATATATATATATATATATATATATATATATATATATAATTTTATTAATGGAATGACAACTTAGAGGCATTACTATCTGCTTTGCCAATGCATCCTAAAGACCATAGGATTTTTTCATTGGACTTGCAGCTGAAACCTTTCATACATATTGCTTCCCCCCATTAGAATATATTAGAATTTTCCCCTTTCAACATGTCTTATTTGGATCTTCAGCATTTAGCATAGTACTTTGCACCTAATAAGTTCTTAATAAATGATTCATTCATTCATTCATGCTGAGCTGCTTCTACAGCTGAGTTACTAACAAATTAGATGATTTTCATTTTAACTTTGGAGAAACAGAGACAAGAAGAGGGTAAATGATCTGCCCGAGGTCAGATAGGAAGGCGTAATCGCCAAGATCCCTCATTCTAACCACAGGATTCTTCCTCCTTGGTAAGTTTATAAAAATGGGACGGTAATCTCATATGTCAGTGTGAGTTTTCCGGAATATGTGCTTCTCATATTCCAGGAGAATATGAAGAATGTTTGTGAAGGGGATATGAGAAACCTTCCTCTCAAAGGTTCTGAGACTATTCCAGGCCTTGGAGAGGCCCCAACCTTTACATGGACCCCAGTTATTTAAATTTTCTTTTGAAGAGACTGGACTGGAAATCGGAGTTGTTTCAATCTGTCCTTTCACATGGCACCTTATGACAGGAATGGGAAAGAGCATCAGGGTAGAAGATGATTCATAACAGAATCAGCTGAGGTATGTGGGCAACAAGATTGGCTTGTGGCCATGGGGACACAAATTAGCAGGCATGGAAATATGTTTTTTCCTTGAGAAAAGGTGGGTGCTAGAGGTTAGTGTTTCTGCTTGGGAAAAATCTTCATCAATTTGATCTGTCTTAGCAGCTGGCTGACATTAGACAAGATTTTCCACTGCCAAAGATCATTCTCTTTAAATCTAGTCTTAGCCTTGCTTGACATGAGGTGCTGTTTTCAGAAATTCAGGGATCACTATGTGCATTTCCATTTGGGTTCCTGTTTCTAGAGATGCCCCTGAAACTACATTCACATGGTCTAATAAGGTAGATTTAGAACAGTAAAGAAAATGAAAGGAAGTTTTAGAAAATGTAGTTTTACTCTCATTATGAACCTTCAGAATCCACAGGTAACTTTTTTTTTAAGCAAAGGAACCCATTTATCCAAATCATAGCAAAAGAGAAATCAAAGGAAAATAGATATCATACAATGCAGAATGAAGGAGTTCTCTCTCACTCTCTAATTCAGGTTCTAAGATAAGTAGATGCTGAGTCATGTCCTGCTCTGTCTGATGCCTTATCATCTTTTGGAGATGATTCTCATTTCTTCAAATAGTCTCTAAGTTTTTACTGGTACTAACCTAGCAAAAAAAATTGAATCTGAGTTGGTAATGAATTATACCTGTCCAACCCAGGGCCAACTATACCCAGAGAGTTGAACACCAGTTGATGAACTATAGAATATGTATGGAGAAAGGAGTATTACCACTAATACATCAATAATCTCTAACTTCATTGGTTTACTATGGAAAAGAAGAAAAGAGATACCTTTCTCAAATTAATGACAATTAAATTTATTTTTCTTATCCTTTTCTTCCCATTTCACCTTTCCAGCCTACTTTGCTTGTTTGTTGGATGGGGTTATCCCTACACATGGAAGGAACATTTCCCAGCATCAGGATTCCCCAGCTAGTGACAACTTTAAAAAGCAAACAAAGAAACACAATCAATTGTGTTAGTGGCTGTAGGGATTTATGGACATTTCTGTGACTCTATGGACACAGGTCCAAGGCTCAAATTGAGTGGAGCCTGAAGGAAACACAGTCTCCCTTGTTAAACAGAAAGAATGAGTTTAATATATACAGAAGGGGAGGGGGGAAAACAGACAGAAAGGAAAGGGAGTTCTCCCTGTTAAATATTTACAATTCTAGTCCTGCCCTGGCTCCTATCTTTGTGTCTTTCTGAAGGTGATGGTAGCTGAGGCAGGAGGACATATTTTCTTAATGTATTCCTCCCTCCAAACCTACCTTGCATGAGAAACTATACCAGTCACAAAAAAACTCTCAAGACTGTCCCCTATTCATGAATATTAATCAGTGAACTCCCCCTGCCATTTTAAATCTGAGACTACTACTAAGATTCCTTTTTTTTAAAACCCTTACTCAAATAGCCCCTAAGGAAAACCCTGAAAGCCCTGGGTAAACCCTCTATAGAAGCCTCCAGTGACTAGAGGCCTTCTAAGCAATGACATCTGAGACTCTGGGGTCAGAGGGCATGGCCGGAGGAGGAATCAGCTTTGTTTCCCCTATGTGTTATTGAAAGCTAAACCTTTATGGAACTTTTCTGGCTGCATTTTGGGCTATTTAACCTCAAAAAACAAAAGTTTAATTTTTTCCCCTTTCTTCTTTGGGGTTTGTCCTTTGCTGACAGTGATGACACATGCAAGCTCTTCCTTGTTCAGGGTCTGGAAATTGTTAATGCCCATCAGTCTCTATCCCATCCTGAGGAGAAGAAAAGATATGATCTTAATTAAAGGAGAGCCCAGTGAACTCTAAAGCAACACAAACATTCATAACATTCATCCACAGTCTCTCAGCTCTTTTCAAATGAGAAACAGAAGATATTTCTCACTTCCTATCTCTTCCAGAAAAGCCAGTCTTGGGAGGATGACACAGTATTAGGGCCAGGAATCAAGCTGTTTCTATCACTAACACTTGGTGTTATCATAGCAAGTCCCTACCAAACTGGCTAACAGAGAAGAAGACAGCTCTCTTCCCCAAATCCCTACTTGCAGACATCACTTAGTATTATCCTGAGAGTTAAGCCTGAGTAGTTCTGTGACATTTCATGCTGGGATCATAGTTGGTGAGAAGGATCTCAGGATATCCAATTATATTGGATTTTTTTTTTCTCCAAACACAATTCTGTTCTTGCTATAAGAAGTATAGAATAAGAGATAGATTGGCAGACTTGGAGACAGGAAGTCTTGAGTTCTGATCCTACCTTAGACATTTACTGATAGTATGATCCTGGGCAAATAATTGAACCCCTCCAGAACTCAATTTGCTCATTGGTCAACTAAGAGGATCCTTCCTTAACTCTCCATTTATTATATGACATATTTATCAATGATGTTATATAATATCATACGAATGAATATTATATATTCTTTCAGTAATATATTCCTGGTCTCATGAAAGTTAGTTTTTGAAGAACCTTTGTTGAAGGGTCTTAGGAGATTATAGTGACTGGGATTCTGGATCTTACCTTTCTTAGTTGTGAATTGGAAGTTGGGCTCATTTTTCCATATTGGGCAAGCATTTGGGCTTCAAAAAAGGAATAGAAGGTCTTGATTTAGTTTCTTTCTGGGAAGGAATCAACATTCTTGAAGTCTTCAGTCTTAAGTCTAGGCTTAATAGAAAGGTTAAGCATTGACAAGCAGCTAACTAGCCAATTCCCTATCACCTTAAGGGAGCTGAGATGGAAGAATGAAAGAACAATGGTGACCTAAAATTGGAAGTAGTTAGAAGAAAAGCAGGCTAATGTGGTATGAATCAGAGTCCCAAAGATGTAAGGAATATATCCCTAAGGTCATCTCAATCTGTTCTATACATGAAACAAATCTTGTCTAAACCATATCTCACAAATGGTCATCTCTCTTTTGTTTGAAGACTCCCAGTGATGGATAACCCATTGCCCCTAAGTAACAGAGACACAGCAGTGGACTAGAGTTTGAATCTAACTTCAGACACTTAACTGTGTGATCCTGGGCACATTACTTAATCATTTTTTGCCTCAATTTTATTATTCCCATTTTATAGAAAAGAAAACTGAGGCAAATGCAAGTTGACTTATGCAGGATCACACAACTAGGAAGTACTTGAGGTCAGATTTGTGAAGTGGAGATAATAATAGGACTAACATCTCAGGGTTCTTGTGAGGACCAATTGAGATAACATACACAAAGTGGTTCACAAATTTTAAAGTAAAAAAAGTAATGAATGCTAGCTGTTATTATGAGGCATTTAAATGGCACAATGGGTAGATCACCTGGCTTAGGGCCAGGAAGACCTGAATTCAAATTTGACCTCAAGTACTACCTAGTTGGGTAATCTTAGGTAAGGCACTTAATTGCATTTGCCTCAGTTTTCTATTCTATAAAATGAGAATAATAAAAACAACTTCCTCACAGTTGTGAAGACTTCAAAAAATAGATAAGATTTGTAAAATATTTGTAAATCACATTGCAGGTATAAATAAATGCTAGTAATTAAAAATTGAATTGTAACCCACTTCTCCCTTCAGCTACTCAGGATAGTTGGGACAGCTCTATTTGCTGAGATTTGCCGGGCATCAAGTTCGAATTGCTCTTTGCAGCTTTCATCTAGTTTTGCCCAGTTCTGCCCTCTGGAGACAAGAGGAGCCAACCTAATCTCTTTACCTCCTGACACCCCTTCAAACCCTGGAAGGCAGCTATCCCATCCCCCACTTCTCCAAGCTTCACATTCCCCACATCCTTTAGCTGAGCCCAATACATCATGATCTCAAACCCCTCCTCTGGAAGGTCTCTAGCCAATCAAAGGTTCTTCCTAAACAAGGATCACAGGACCTAATGCTATACTCCAGATGTTGTTTGAGTAGGGAAAACTATGAAGGACTGTCATCTCTCTCCTCCCAGATACTAGACCTCTATCTATGCAACTCAGGATTGGGATCCTATGGTTAACTGCCCTATATTGATGACTCACATTGAAATTGTAGTGCATCTTTTTATCATTAGGGACAAAATTGGATTTCCAGGAAGCAGTTGATCCAAGCAGAGTTCTTTACCAGTGCTTCAAGTTGGATTATGGATTTAAACATGGAAGGGACCCAAGACACCAGGGAGTCCAACCCCTTCATTTTACAAATTAAGGCCCTGGGAGGTCAGTGACTGGCTTAAGGTCACAGAGGTTCTAAAGAGCAGAACTGATCTTTGAATGGTATTCTCTAACTTTGACTCTGGCCTTCATATGCCAACTCCTTCCATCTCTGATGTCTGAAATTCACAGACAGATATGGCAGCAAGGTCCATTGCTTTGTGTGTGTGTGTGTGTGTGTGTGTGTGTGTGTGTGTGTGTGTGTGTGGTGAGGATATTCATTGGGCAAACCATTCTCTGCATATTACTTCACAGCTTTTAATTTAGTTTAATCTGCTTGGTAGCTTGATATCATCTGAGGGAATGCCTGGTATGTGTGCTTGTGTGTGTTTGTATGTGTGTGGCATTCACATTGTAAATACCATTGACTGTAAGTACCTGATTGAGGAGAACCATGGCTGTGTTTCCTGCTTTCCATCCTGCTCTTCTTTAAGCCTCCTCTTTGTGGGACTTGATTTTAGGGTTGCCATCCCATTTGGCTTTTTCAGGGTCTGGAGTTCTCCCTTCTGTTGGTTGCAGTGATTGATACTTGTCTTGTTTTCCCCTCTTCTGGTGATATAGACACTAGGCACTTTGACAAATTGGATCTGAATGTTATGCAGACCTGGGAGGTCTGAGTCTCTGGGAAGTTTTTAACATCTCCTCTTTCCCCCATGCTGAAGGAGACTAGAAGGTTTGCTATATTCACAATCCACATCTTTCTTAGTTTGAATCCTTTAGACCCCAGAAACCAAGTACAGATGTGTTATAATAGGCTCTATGTCAGACCTGCTAATTCTTTTCTGTAGTTTGGCTCTGCGGGAACTCCTTCTAGCTTCAGAGAGGCTCAAAGCCAATGTACAGTGTCTGTGAGTGATATGTGTGGTATGTATGTATGTGTGGTGTTTGTATGGGTGTGGTATTTGTGATGGTGAAGATGGGGAAGTGGGGCGGCCTACTCTTTGGAAGAGATGTGGTTCTTAGATAGACTTAGAAATGCTATTGATAATATATGTATCAAGGAAAGGGTGGTATCCTTCAATCACTTATTATTAAGCACTTACCATGTGGCAAGCACTGTGCTATGTTCTGAGGATACAAAGAAAGGCAAAAGACAGTCCCTACCCTCAAGGGGCTCATACTGGAATGTAGGACATTATATATAAATAGGTACTTATAAAAATATATATATATACACACACACATGGATATGCACTTGATATAGATAGATTTGTTACCTGTACTTCAAATTGGGATCATAGATTTAGATGCAGTTCATTTAATTCATTCTTTAATTTCACAGTTAAGGAAACTGAGGCCCCTGGGAGGTGGGGATGAAGGGGATGGGATAAATGATATGCTCAAGGTCCCAGAGGCACCAAGTACTCTTCTGACTCCATCTACATTATCTCTCTTTCTCTGTCTCTTGTAAGCAACTCAAAGATCAAGGTTTTATCAGTTCTATTATTTAAAGTAGATAATAAATTTTTATTGAGTTCAAATGAATTCTATCTTTTCAGCAGAAAGGTCATTCATTTTGTTATCAAGATCTGTCAGCTGCCAATTCAGCCAGGGGAGATGAAAAAAGTCCTGGTAAATGTCTTCTATGGAAGTTTTAGATAACAATGTGGTTACTACATTAGATCCATACTCTCATAAACACAACTACTCCCAAACACTTGAATAAGTTACCAAGAGAGATGATATAAAAATAGATTCAACAGATTAGAAAGAAGCTCCTAACTTAATCTTGAAATTCATATGCAAGTAATGAATAATTTGCTAAAATTTTGGTACATTGAGGGGGAACAGGAGGAAATTAACCTTAGCCTTTAGAGGGTTCAAGTTCACTCCAGGGCAATACTAAGACCCATCAATCAATCAAGAAGCATTTATTGAGTTCCTTCTAACAGTTTAAACATCTTAGACCTCACTGAATTGGAGAAATGTTGATCCTCTCAGCAGCTACAACCTTGATGAGGTCTCTTCTATTTTACACATAAGGAGGAAAAATGATATATCTAAAGTTCTAGGAAATAGAGTTAAGATCTCATACCCTAACAAATCTACTTGATACTTATGTTTTATGGACTTTGTCACCTAGTGTTTGAGTCACAGCTCTGCCACTAACTATATACCTTTGACCAAAGTACCTCTCTCTCTCTCTCTCTCCCTCCCCCCCCTCACCATCTTTTCTCTCTCCTTCTGTTTTTCTTTTCCCCTCACTCTTTCTTTTTCCCTTCCCTCCCTCCCCCCTCCCACTCCATTTCTTCTCTCTCTCCCCCTTTCTTCCCCTCTCCCAACCTTCTCCCCTCCCTTCCTCTTTCTCCTCCTCCTCCTCCTCCCTCCTTCCTCCTCTCCTCCTCCTCCTCCTCCTCCTCCTCCTTCTTCTTCTTCTTCTTCTTCTTCTTCTTCTTCTTCTTCTTCTTCTTCTTCTTCTTCTTCTTCTTCTTCTCTCTCTCTCTCTCTCTCTCTCTCTCTCTCTCTCTCTCTCTCTCTCTCTCTCCACACACACATACACACACACACACACACACACACTTTCAGTATCAAGGTCTTTTTTTGGCATAGAGCCTCATTATATTCTATGGAGTAGCATGAGGAAATCAAGAAAATGGATCCTATCTGCAAAGCATCTATAGGGTGAGAGTACAAAGAAGGAAGAAGGTCTCCTTTAGGTGTGGTATTAGACCTGGACAAAGAGGGAGTGTATTTCAGTTTGGAGGAATAATCTGGGAGAAGAGAAGGAAGCTAGAATGTTGTTTCTAGGCAACAGCAAGCAGGGCAGGTTAGTGGACAGGGAGCAATATGTAATAACCTGGAGAGGCAGACAGGACCCTGAGCATTTTATCCTGGTGGTGACTGGCACCCATGGTGTTTTCTGAGCAGCAAAATGATATGGTTAGAGTCAGGTTTGAGGAATAAACATTTTGGCAACTGTGTGGAATAAGACTTGGAGGGAAAAAGAGATTTGAATTAGATATAATAGGTGACAAAAAAGTCCCAGAATGATCTTTCATAAATTTTGCAATAATAATAGCTAGTTAGCATACACACATATAAAACTTTAAGGTTTATATTGATCATCTCATTAAATGTAGCAGGTGCTGTTATTATTCCTGTTTTTACAGATGAAGACACTGAGGCAGAGAGAAGTTAAGTGACTTTCCCAGGGTCACATAAGTCGGGAGGAAGAAGGAAGCAAGTCTTTCTGAAGCACCACCTACTACTGCTGTGATCCTTAGAACAACTCTGTTACTATTATCCCTATTTTACAGCTGAGGAAATTGAGGCAGAAGAAGGGTAAGTGACTTGCTTAAGCAGTAGGAGTTGAATTCAGTCCTTTCTCTTTCCAGGTCTAGTACTTTTAATCCTTGGGTCACCTGAGCACTTTTACAATTAGTTGATCTTCCAGATCCCTTCTGATTCGAAGACTTGGTTAACTCCCAAAGAGTTTATCTTTGGTTTCTTATTTCTCACAAACTAGAGGCTCCATCCAGTTTCCGTGTCACTTTTGGTAAAGGATGAACATTTGGGCAGCCTGAAGCTGGGTCAGATCATTCACCTCCACCCAGAAGCCTTCGGGACCTGGTAAACAAGCAATCTGCCTTCTCTTCCAAAACAACTACACTGTTGGATTTGGGCCCTGGGCTAGGTTTCACTCACAGCTCAAGACTTTCCAAAGGGATGGCCCAGGGATCCCTGGAATTCCCAGGGAGAGGGCCCCAGGCAGCCCCTGAATACACTCCATGGGGTGGGGGCCGAGGGGGTCTCCCTCTCAGTGAGGTCTTGTTAAAAGGCCTCAGATTGGCCTTCATTGTGTCTGATCTTTAGCCCCATGTGCATGAGAATGGCCGGCTGGCAGGTGGCCTCGGGGCTGGATATGAATAGCTGTAATTGTCCCCATGTCAAAGGGATGAGCCAGGAAACAGGAACAGGAATTAAAAGAGGGGGTGGGGGTGGGCTGCAGCCCTCAGTGAATTAGCTCTTTTCTATTGAATCCATAAGGCGACATAATGAGAAGTGTTTGCCCACGTCCAGCACATAGCCCCACATGTCTGTATGGAGGGGGACGCACCATCCTTCTCTCTCCCCCAGGGCCAGACCAGAGATGCCTGAACTCCAGCACCTGCAGACCTGTTGCATTATGGGAATTATCCAGGTTTTGCTCAACAGATGCTTTTAGGATGCTGCTGCATCCATGAGATCCAGGGTGGGGGTGGGGAAGAGAGGGGAGGCAGGTCCGAAAGATGATGGGCTAGGAGCTCAGAAATCTGACTTCTTTGCATTAGTTGCTACTAACTAAAATTAAAACTCATGACTAACTGTGTGACCCCAGGCAAATCACTTCCTTCAGTTCTCCTAGTAAAATAGAGATAATAACACCTGTCCCTCCCTGCCTCTCAGGGATGCCAGCATTAATGATATAATGTGAAAGTCTGTGAGTTCCCTGTAAGGAAGGTTACTATGTAAATCCAAGGTGTAATTATTATCTTGTAAGCACATGAATGTTTATGTTGGGCCTACCCCTTGCGCTGAAGTAGGGATGTGCCTAACCATCTACCAACCGACCAAACCAACCAACCAACCAACCAACCAATCAACCTAGTGTTGACAGCTTAGAGATAAATACAAAGGTAGGGAGAGGGAGAATATCCTTTCTGCCTTAAATTCTGGAACCAAGCCTAGAAGAGACTTGCTGAATTGAGAGGAGCTTGCTGTAATGTTTTTATTATCTTAACCACTACCTTCTGAGGGCTCTAAAAATGTATTTGAATTTGAATGGAAATACATACAAGAGCCAAGTCATCTTATATTAGTCAAGTTTTCAGGGAACTCAAGGCTTTAACCAATTCAACTTGCTAGGATCCTAACACTTCATCCCAGTTTCACTCCATCCAATATCAGTGTCCATCCCACATCAAATTCATCCATTTATTAAATTCTCCAACATCTAGGTCATTCTGTTGGAAAAGGACTGGGACTTTGTTCTAGGAATTTAGGCTGAAATGCTAACGTGAGGAGTGGGTTGGGAGTACAGGAAATTCTTTTAATTTTATATTTGGAATATTATGATCTCTTGCTCTGAAATCTCTCACCTGTGTCCATTGATGATACCAATTATAGAGAAAAAATAAATAGGAATTGTTTGCTTCCTTTTCCCCCCAGGGAAACATATTTATTCACTTCTTGGCCCATCTTGGGAAATAGGGACAAAGGGGAAAGGAAGAAAAGGAAATTTCAGTAGGTCTGTGCCAATTCAGAAATGTGGGGAGCAGAGAGATTACCCCCAAGCTTTCTCAAGCAACTGCCTCTCTGAAATTTTCCAACTTCACAGCATTACATTTAGCCAGTCTTTAGTCTTGTGTCATTATTTCTCATTGATTTCAGAATTCAATTTAAAGTAAGCTTTTTATGTTTTGAATTCAGTTCAGCAAAAGAAGGGCCTACTAAATGCAAAGATGAAAAATCATATTCTTTTTAAAAATTTAAAAAATTTTATTTTTTCCAACTATATGCAAAGATAATTTTCAACAATCCCTCTTGTAAGGTTTTGAGTTTCACATTTTTCTCCCTTCTTGCCTCCTTCTCCCTTCCCTGATAGAAAGCAATCTAGTAAATGTTATACATGTATAACTATCTTAAACATATATCCATATTAATCATGCTGTGAAAGAAGAGTTAAATCAAATGGGGGGAAAAGCATTAGAGGGAAAAACATAATATATGAGACAACTTTTAAAAATTGAAGATAGTAAGCTTTGGTCTGCATTTAAACTCCATAATTCCTTCTCTGGAGATAGATGGTATTTTTCATTATAAGTCTTGTAGAATTATCTTTGATTATTGTACTGCTGAAATGAGTGAGCCCATCATAGTTTATCATCACCCAATGTTGTTGTTAATGTGTATAATATTCTTCTGGTTCTGCTTACTTCCCTCAGCACCAGTTCATAAAAATCGTTCCAGGTTTTTCTGAAGTTCTGTCCTTCATGATTTCTTAGAGAACAATCGAGAGAAGCTTTTATATTCATTGAGGGGAGCTAGGTAAAGGTGAAATACATGTACACGAAGAGATATAATACTAGATATGGATTTGTCCAAATTGGCTCATGATTTTCATTTTTTCTAGTCCTATTATTCCTTCCTTTATATAGAGAGGCTGACTTGTCTTTTTAAAAAATCTTTAAGATAAAATTTTAATTTTACCAACACTTGTCAAAATGGAAATTTCCATATACATAGCAGAAATGGGGAAAAAAGGACCATTATAGGCAGTTTTCTTTTCTTTTAAAACAGAATAAATTCAGAGCCTGGCTCACTTACCAGTCTTTTCTTTCAGAGTTGCAACTGTATGGAGGAGGGGGGTTTCTATAGAAACCCTTCCTTTTCTCTATCCTCCCACTCAAAGTCATGGCACATCCATGCATGAACATTATATTCCCTCATGATAATCACATATTGTTGTGGTAAGTGCTACATTAAAGTTTTTTATTCTTATTGTTTCTAGTCATAGACTCTCTGACATGGATCTAAAACTACACCCAGTATAAATTAAAACCTTCTGGTACAAACCTTTGGCATAAGGTGAGGATCCAGATATCTTGCTCCTAACTCCTAACTTTTGAAAGTTTAAAGCTGTAGGTATGATCAGCAGCATCTCTCTATTCTCTACCTTCTGACTGCATTTACCTTACTCCCCAAATGTTTGTACATGAATTCAAGGTGATGTAACAGAAAAAACACTGGATTTGGAAGCAAGGGACTTGGGTTAATCAGTCAATCAATAGATATTTATTAAGCACCTACTAAATGCCAGCTAGCCCTCTGTCCTCGGGGAGCTTAAAATTTAGTGAGGTAAAAAAACAAGCTAACGAATAAGTACAGGTTAGTTATATACAGAATAAATAGTGAATAAATGAGAGAGAGGACAACACTATAATTATAAAGGGGCTCAAATTCCAACTCCAATACCCACTAATTTTATGACCTTGGTCAAATTTTTGAGCCCCAACAAAATGAGAGGGTTGGACTAGGTGATCTCCCAAGTTTCTTCTGGCTCTAAAACTGTTGACCTCATGATCTATGACCTCATCCTCCAGAACTGACATTCATAATTATGTGAAAGGGGACACCATCCATGAGGCAAATAGGAATTCACTGCCTCAAAATGAGATTCAGCTCTAGGAAGCCTTCCAGCAGGCAGGAAGCTGCTGAAATGATAGGGGATAAAACAGGAGGTGAAAAATGTGAGGATGGAGTAAAGATGTCAATGGCAATGAGGTGGAAATGAAGAAATCAGAGGGTGGCACCATGGTGGAGATCCAGAAAGAGGGGATTGCATAGTGAGAGTTTCTCAATGTCTCTAAAGGAAATGAAGGTTTTGGTAACAGCTGGCAGATATATTCTGGGGCTATTCAAGACAACCCATAATGACTGAACATCTATTATGTGCACCCACTTAGGGGGTTCCAGAGGTAAACTGTGATCCCTGCACATTCTAGTGGCCTAGAGACATAGACAGATGACATTGAACTCAATTGAGTTTTAGACTCCGAGAATTACAGAGCTAGAAATCAGTCAGTTAGACAATAAACATTTAGTAAATGCCTACTGTGTACCAGACACTGTACTGAGACTAGGGTTACAAAGAAAGGCAAAAGACAGTCCCTGCTCTCAAGAGTTCACAATCAAATGGGATAGACAATAGGTAAACAACCCTGTACAAACGAACTAAAAACAAAATAAATTGGAAATAACTAATCCAAGCAAGGTACTAGGATTAATGGAGATCCAGACATCTGGTCCAACCCCCTCATTTTCTAGATGAGAAAACTGAAACACAGAGAGGTTAGCTAGCCCACATGGATAATAAATAATTGACTGAGCTAGTATTCAAATCCAGATCAAGAATTATGTATTGCAATTTAACCATAGGTATATTTTTTACAGGACACTGGATTTGAACTGTACTCTATTCTCCATGCTACCTATGTCCATGGAAATTATACACTGAAAAAATGTTCCAAATACATCAAAATATTTAAAGTAACATTCTTTGTGGTAGCAAAGAATTGGAAACAAAGATGTGATTGTTGAAGGAATGACTAAAAAGGTTGTGGTAGGGGTGGCTAGGTGGCATAGTGGATAAAGCACTGGCCCTGGAGTCAGGAGTACCTGGGTTCAAATGCGGTCTCAGACACTTAATAATTACCTAGCTGTGTGGCCTTGGGCAAGCCACTTAACCCCATTTGCCTTGCAAAAAAAAAACCTAAAAAAAAGGCTGTGGTACAAGAACATTATAGAATATTAAAGTGTTATTAAAAAAATCAATGAACATAAAAAATTCATAAAATCTCGGGGAAGACATTAAAACTTATAAAGAGTTAGAAAGTAAAGCCAGGGAAAGAAAATAAACAATGACTGCAACAATGTAAGTGAAAAGAACAACCACAAAAAAGCAAACACTTAATTCCAGTGTTGTGTTATTATAATGACTAAGATTTTCCCTGAAGAAAGGTATTGAGATTGCATCTACCTTTTTTCTCTGAAAAAGTAGAGAACTGTGGATGTGGAATGATACATATACTACTACCTTTGGTAAATTGCTTTTTTCCTTTCCCATCTTTTTTTTATTCTTTGTTAATAAACAGCAAATTTCAGAGGGAAGGAGGGGGAGAGAATAATGGAAAATGAATGTGAAAGAAAAGCAAAAAATCACAAGAAAATGTTTTTTAAACCATCTATATTTTTCCTATAATTTCACACATGACTAATAACTGATCTGGTTATTAATTAGGTTTCCAGGTACTTCAAAATCAGGAAACCAGGATAATACCATACCAGTTTGGGATCAAAGGATCAAAGATTCAGAACTTTAAAGAGATTTTAAAGTCAAAAAGTAAAGTCCAGAGAGAAATGATTTGACCAATGTACCCCTCAACTCTAGATGAACAAATTAAGACTGATATCAACAAATCAGTCCTGTAGGAGTTTGATTGGCATAAGCCAAGTATTTCAGTGCTTGGTCAACCCTGGCTATTTACTAATGAGATCCTAGACCTGCAATGTGTCTTAATGGATCCAGATGATAAGGATCTTCTGTCTTAACCTGCCTCTTTATTCTATACTGAACTATAATGAAAATAGTCTGTTACCCTAGGATAGTACCAGGTTTGGAATACTGCCTCATATGGGCAAGTATGTCCTAGAAGAAATCCTTTGGTGGGTTTGAAAGAGTGAGGGAATGAATAAGCATTTATTAAGTACAAAGCACTGTGCTAAGTTGCTGAGAAAATCAATAAAAAAGTAAGATAGCCCTTGCTCTTAAGTTATTCACATTCTGTTGGGAAGGATAACAAATTATATGAAAAGGTCCCACAGTCCTTAGAATACAATGACAAAACAGATTTTAATTCCTTTTCTTAGGAATGAGGAATTACCTTTTCTGAATTCCTGGCCAGGATCTGCAGATGCTGATCCTGCTTTCAAAAAGCTGGGACTCACACTACCCAAATAGTGGGAAAGGGACAGAGATCACTTTATTAACTCATTAGTATGAGTTAGTAGCTTAAAATTCAGAAGAGGGAAGTTCCAGTTCTGTCTTTGCCTCCAATTTAATTATAGGAACTCTCACAAGTTAGTCTTCCTGGGTCTTAATTTTCCTAACTTAAAGATGCAGATGATAGAATAAATGATCTTTAACATCCCTTTCAACTCTGACTTTCTATGCATCTATGAAATGGTGGGAGGAAATATTGGACAGAGGTTAGGAGTGTAGGCAGACCCAGAAGGGAAGAGGAAGAAAAGAAAATGTATTGGTTTTAAATGTTTAGAGTTGAAGAAGGCAGCTAAAAAATGTAATGGGGTGAAACAGTGAGTCAGATGACAGTAGAACTAAAAATCTGAATTGATGCTTTCCTCAAATTTGATCTCACTAAGGCAAAGATTCTTCATTCAGGGAGAAATGTCAGGGGGTCCATGACCATGAAAGGTAAAAAAAAATACATCTTTATTTAAATATAATTGGTTTCCTTGGTAATTCTCTATATTTTATGCATTAAAATTATTATGAGGAGTTCAAAGTTTTCATTAGACTTTCAATGGGAACTGGCACAGAAAAGTTTCTATTCTATTCTAAGGGGCCTTTAGGGGTGGCAATGCACTTTACCATCTCCTTTAGCAAGAGGAAGCTGAGGATAACATCTCTTGCATTAGTTTTCTCCTCTTTATTTCTACTGTTTGCCCCCTTAGTACAGATATCCTTGGCAGTAAAGTTGCATAGTGGATTACACATCTGCATTATTAGTCTATGAGTGAGGAGTGGACTGAAATGGAGACACCTGAGTTAGGGAGACCAATCAGAAAGTTACTGAAATAGATTAGCTGTAGGGTGAAGGGAGCCTATGCCAGAATGGTGACAATGATAGAAGAGGTTAGGGGATGAATATGGAAGATATATGGAAGAAGGTAGAAAAATTGGATATGGGGGGGAGAGAGAGTGAAAGTGAGTGAGTGTTTTTGTGTGTGTGTGTGTGTGTGTGTGTGAGAGAGAGAGAGAGAGAGAGAGAGAGAGAGAGAAGTGTAGGTATTAAACATAATTTCCTCCCCTCTCCCCATCTCACCCTATGATTTGGGAGATTGGTGTTGTCCTTGAGAGTAGCAGAAAAGTTAAAAAGTTAGTCAAAGGGAACGTTTGGGGGGGGAAAGAAAATGAATTCGGTTACAGACATATGAGTTTGAGGTGACTTTGGGATATCCATTTTTGAGATGTCCAATAGGTAGTCATATAATCAAGATTAGAGATCAGGGCTAGATGATTGGATCTGAGAATCAGCTGCAGAGAAATAATAATTGGATTCATGGGAGCTGATGAGTTCAACAAGGAAAGCAGAATATGAGGAAAAGAGAAGAGGTCTCAGAATAGAATCTTAGTGAATACCTAATGTTAGCAAATCTAACCTAGATGAAGATCCAATAAAAGAGGAAGACATTTCCTCATTTGGAGTTCTCTACTCCACTGAAATCAATCTCAATTATGCAAATGTAGCTTGAGCACCAGTGTATATTCTCTATTCACACACCATGGAGAAGCCACAAATGACATAGTAAAGTATTTTATTAAGACAGAATAACAAGTAAGTCACATAGAAAAATAAACAGGCAGTCTTGTTATTCGTTAGTCTTTTTCACTTGTTTTTGACTCTTTGTGACCCCATTTGGAATTTTCTTAGCAAATATATTAGAAAAGAAATGATTGAATTGTTTCAGATTTGTCCAGTTCATTATGATCCTTTTTGAGGTTTTCTTGGTGAAGATCCTGGGGTGGTTTACCATTTCCTTCTCCAGTTCTTTTTACAGAAAGGAAACAGGTAAATAGAGTGAAGCTACTTCCCCAAGGTCACACAGTAGTAAAAATCTAAGAAGATAAATTTGAACTTAAGAAGATGAATCTTCCTGATTTCAGTCCTGGCACATCTCCCTGTGTACCACCTAGCTGCCCCACCCAATAAACTAAATTAATATAATTTCCTATAGGTGCTGGCAAATAAATAACAATTGCTAGGGAAACATACGAAAGTATAGGAAAATATCTTGAATGAGGTTGATGGGGTGGGGAAAGAGGCAATCCTTCCTTACCTTTTAGTTTGCTAATAGTGGCCAGCATGGAACTCTATGAATGCTTTTCTTGGACACAGTCATTTGACTCAATGACAGCATGAAGTCATTAGGATTCTTCTGAGTTTCTTAGGTTCAGGATGCTATCATAGACCCATTATGTAGGCTCTCTTCCTTCTCTCTCCAATGCCCTAGCAATCAGTTGTCCCAGACATGTAGCATTTCTATATCTTTTAGTGTCTTCTCTTTCAGTGTAATTACTGACATTCAATTCTCTTCATCTGTTCTTTCCTCCTAGCAAATAGCTCCAACATCAGTCTTGTTGCAATGCATCCATGAACACTTCCTTCCTAGAGAACTTCTCCTTCCCCTGTTTCTGTCTCCTACTATAAAGAAATGTCCCCTTGCTTAAGCACAAGTCTCCTTGGGGCTAATAGTCCTGGGGTTACCCTCAATAAAGTTATTCTCTTACCTCAGCCACTAAAGTGGTGAGGTTGAATGAGAGTCAATCACTATGATCAATGACTAATGCCTTTATTATAATAGTTATCTTGTCTAATCTGATTCCCTTACTAGTCTGGAAATTTTATGAGGACAGGGACTGATCTACACATGGCAGGCTCTTAATAATAAAAAATGATTGTTGAAATGAAATAAATGAATCAATCAACACATTTAATTAGGACTTACTATGTGACAGGCAAGGATTATACTAGGTGCTGGAGAAATAACGACAAAAATGAAGTAGTGTCTGTTCTTGGTTATATGAGTGTACAGAGAATTTATTCAAGATAGTTTTGAGAGGGATCAAGCTACAGGGATAAAAAAAAAAAAGGTTTCACGTAGAAGACTAAGTTGTGTCTTGAAGGACAAAGGGATTCTACAAGGTAAGGGACAGCCAGTATCAAGGAACAGAAAGAGACAATAAAGTTTTGGGTGTGAGAAAGAGCAAACTGATTGATTTAATTGAACCAGAGAAGAAGGTCCAGGGTGTACACCTGTGTTTTAGTGTGTGTGTGTGTGTGTGTGTGTGTGTGTGTGTGTGTGTGTGTATGTATGTAGATATTATATGAATAAGCCAGGAAAGAGAACTAGATTAGAGTGAGAATCTAGGAGAGAATCTAGGATGAAGAGGTGGTTGATTGTCAAATGAGGTAGTGAGGTCAAGAAGCATGAGATTCAAGAAAACACCATCAGATCTGACAGGAGACTGCGGATAGTGTAATAAGTTTGGATTTTGAGGATTCTGAGTGAAATCTCAATAAGTTGGATGAAAACTTGGGTATTGGACCATATTTGTCCTTTATTGTCTTTTTTCCCCTCTGACCCTTTTCCTTTCCAGAAACATTATTTCTGTAATATTCCTTTTCAGAATACTTTATCATGTACATCTTAGTTAGGGTTATTTTAGTTCAGTAACACATTATACATATGACATAAGATTGATAGTGAATTCTCATTAAAGTGGATCTTGTGCCTTCCCCAAAGGAAAGATGGGATTATGGGAAGAATTTGTACAAAAGCGATGGGGTCAAGGCAGGGCTATTGACAGGACTGGGTAATAGAGACATGTCATATAGGGACCTGCCTCAGGAAGGAGTGTAGGACAGGGCTGTGGTTATATGTTCCTCAAAATGTCATACTGAGAAAAAAATGCTAAATTCATACAATGAATGCTACATACTCCTCACACTGTTCCCTTGAAGGACAGGAGTTTGGGTAAGTGCTAGAAGAGACAGAAGCTTGGGTCTACTTTAAGATAAGCATAGGGGTCACTTTCTTTGATGGACAGTCCTGGATCTAAGCTGGCCTTTGGATCTAAGCAACATAAGAAGACACTGTCACTTTGGAAGATTAGAACAGATCTGGTTTAGACCCAAGACATTCCCAGGGTTGGGCTGGGCTAGAACTGAGAGTTCCCCCCAGTTGATTGAATAACCAACTGATTTCTCTTTGAGACTTCCAAATTGGGTGGGGAATAGAACACCATGTTCTACCTCTCTAAACCTTTCTAGGATTCTAGAATGTCTTAACTTTTCTTCATATTCTTAACCCTCCTTAGAGAGAAGAAAGCTTAAAGGCAAACACTCAGAGAGACCTGTGATAAGGTTTCAGGGGCTCTAATTTAAGGGGGGAAAAGCATTCTCAAAATGCTCCCAATGTGACTTTGTACTAAGAGGAAGAGGTGATGTACTCAGAGTTAGGTTACTACAATGACAATCTCCATTTTCTTTTGGGAAAGAGTTACTGATTACCCATGAACATTAAAGAATTTATTTTTCATTATGATCAGAATTTTAGTTCTAAACAGAATGGTCCTAGTTTAGTGCTACCTGTCTCACATGGGCAAGAACAAGAAGGTCTCTAGCAGATTGAACAGATATTCTATGAACAAACTGACCCTTTGAGAGGACTTGGAGGAGTTAACTGCCAGTAAAATCATATATTTTTCAATTTTTAAAGAATTCCACAAGATGTAGATTGGAGGAGGATTCTTCCTCCCTTTCCCTATCCTCCTCAATCCCATACTATCACAATTCTGCTTGCAATGAGAAATTATACAGGGGAGTAGGCACACAGCTGTAAATGTGAGGTATGAAAGGTGTTCAGAGGGAGTAGCACCTCTAGTGTAAGAGCTCCTGAGCCCTTTTCAGGGATGCTCATCAGTTTTGGAATCTACCTTTCACCCAACTCTCACTTTTAACACCAAGAAACTGTAGATTTATAGCTGCCACTCTTCAGTAAAACTGTCTTGTCAGATGGGCTAAACCAGGTGGAAGCTAACTGTCAAACCTCAAACTCACCAATGAATTGTGTGTTGGGGGGGTATATCCCAAATATGTGAAGACTTCCCCTAAGCAGAATGAGCAGATGAGAACAATTGCTTCCAATGGTCATGAAGGTGACTGAAGCAAGGAATGGTGGAGATTAGAGCTTGTTTAGTCATCAAAGACACCAAGGTCATACATTGCATCTTGGATCATTGTCCTGACTTTTGTCATAAGACTATGAGACTTCAGTGACTCTGGAAGAGAGAGTGAGGCTGACGAATTTGCACAATTTTGTTTCACTTAAATCTAACTCGTGAAAGTCAAGACATCACCCTATGATGTCTTCAAAAATGAAGGATGCCCAACAACATGAGGAGCTCTGTAATATTCCATTTCAGAATGCTTTATCATGTACATCTTCAGGTTATTTTAGTTCAGTAAAACATCATGCATATGGCAAGATTAAATGTGAGGTATGAAGATTTGGAAAGATCTGAGATTCTGTGGCAAGGTGGGTCTTCTGGGTGAAGTACAGAGGAAGATGCTGAAAGGAGGATTGTGGATGAGTAGGGGCAAAGCAGAGGAATAGACATATCCCATGGAATAAATCAGAGGGCAAGGCTTATGTCATGGAACTGGAGATCAGTGGCAGAGTTGAATTAAAGTCAATCAAATAAATAAGCTATAAATATAAAAGACATACAGTATCCCTCCCCCTTAAGGAGCTTACATTCTACTATATGTATACAGAACAGTGGATATAATGCATGACAAGTGACCATTAAGTAATTTTTGTTAAAAATTCTTTAATACCAAATATACAAAGAATAAATACCAATTGCTTTTTGGAGTGGGCTAGGGCAGTACACTAGGAGCTGGGGTGATCTGAAAAAAACCTGTGTAAAAGGTTGAACCCGAACTGTTCTCTGAAGCAAAGAAGTGATTTTCTGAAGTGAAGGTGAGGAGGAAAAGGACCCCAGATATGGGAATGAAGCAGGTGGACCCTTGAGTTTTGGGCCATCCAATGGTACATCTAGTGGTGGACAGCAGCTATAGGCAGCAGCAGCCAGGAAGAAACTGAGATACCATTTAAATAGTGTTCCTTTACCTTTCAAACACATTTTCCAAGGTTTTTTTTTCCCCTTCCTGTTTTTATTAAGATTAGATTTAGGGCCAAGAAGGCCCACACCCATCAATAATTTCTCTTCCATTTCTTAAGGCAGCTGCTCTTTGACTGTTTGGAAATGACTCCATTCTATGGCAGTTTTGACATTGGATATATGTAAAACAGGTTCTATCATTTGTCTTCTTCAGAATTGGGGATGAGGAGTGGTCAGACATTTGGATACCACATTAGGCAGCCATATAGTTCTAAACATAGCTGGAGGCCCTGGAAAACAAGCAGGAAAGAGGATAAATGCAGAGTGGGATGTTTTAATTTCACTTTGGGCTAACCATGGGATGTGGGAAAGGCCAGGGTCTGTTGGCTCTGTTCAGGCTGAGCCTGAGTTTGAAGCCACAGTCGCTTGTAGCCCTATTAAAACAAATGATCATGATTAGGAAAAAAGTGGAAAGGAGCCTAAATGAACCCCCACCCACCACCCACGGGAAAACATGAGAGAAACAGAAACAGATGCTCTGGGCTGGCACTTAGATTTAATTGGCCAACTGCTGTCATGCTCTACTGGTTTGTCTGGTCAGCCAGAGGGTTTGCTCTCACCCCAGGAAAATAAAAGAGCGTCTCCACACACTGATTTGTGGAGAGGACAAAATGAGACTCCAGCCGTAGGCTTTAGTACCTGGGAAACTGGCTGGCAATGGGGGCCACGGATGGGGGAAAAGGATTGCTGAATACCTTTTCCCAGCCCAAAAAGAGGTTGGTTGCTGTTGAGAAAAAAAAAGTCTGGACCCGTCTTATAGTTTACCCTGGAGAACACATGGCAGCAAGCCCAGGGCTTTCCTGGCTTCCCCCATTCCTTCCTGAGGACTCTGTGGTTCTGTCCTTCCCATTTCATCCCTTTCATTTCCTCTACCCCCTATGTCCATCTGAATACCTGGCTGCTGTCCCCTATCAGTGGACTGAATATTCAGAAATTCTAAAAAAAAAAGAGTAATTATTTAGGTAACTTTGCCAGCAGTATCAAATGGGAGCAAGATGTAGTTTGTTGAAGTGCTTAAAGAAAGTAAATTAAAGATAGCAGTAAGAGACAAGACTCATCAATTAGTCCTTGGGTAAATATAGCAATACTTTCATTTTTCTCTTTCATGTCAGGTTAAGAAAATAATGCAACTTTGGATCATCATGGACCTGTTAAGTTTCTGAAAAACCAAACAAACCATGGAAACAGATCTAGGACTCAATTCAGGAGAGAGTGGTAAATTTGTGTACTATCTGATTTGTTAAGATCAATTTTCTTTTATATGCATTCATGCTTACCTTTAGCCTCCTTATATTATTTCTGAATTTATTTTATGTTTTCCCTCATAAATAATTATCTGTGCTTCAACAGATGGTTCCGATATGGCAAGGGAAGTAGATGGGATCTTGATTGTTAAAGGCATCCTTGGTGGCAGTACTATGATAAAAGGATCAACTCCCTACAGTGAGATTTTGAGTCTAAAAAATAGATGTATTTATTGTGCCAACCAGGTCTAAGAATTTAGCAACAAGTGTGAATTTCTTGCTGCTGGCAGGAGTAAGAATTTTCTTCATGCCTATGATAATTCCATGTTAAATTCATGTCTTTAGGGAAAAGAAGTACTTTATTGCTTCTGGAAATGTTTTTTTTTTTTTTTTTTGGAATGTGGACCCTGCCAATAACTGGAATTCTTTTTAAAAGTGTAAAATTTTCCAAGTTAGACAGATGAGTGGTCTGTGAGTAACTCTTATTTTATGCTTTATTGACTATGAAATTGAAATAGCCTTTTTTTTTTCAACCTACTCAGGCTAGGTAACTACAGTATATGGGGTAAGTGGCAAATGAATGCATTTATATTATTATTATTACCTTTGTTGCTCTTATAAATGAATCCTTTGGGATATTTGTTTGCTAGGATGTGATAACACAATTACTTCTGCCCATGGGGGATTGTGGTGATGTACATAGTTGAAATTAATAGATAATCCACAGATTTCATCTTAGCTACTAATTTCAAGCTCCACCTTAAAAAAAAAAGTCAACACCAGAGCTGGTTAGTAGGAAAAAACAGTACAAATTTCACCTCCTGTCCCAGTATCAATCTAATAGAATCATTTAAAAGGTGAATTTTCTAGTAGTAAAGAAAAAGGAGACACTTGAATGGTCAGTACCTAGAGTTACCTTCCTAAATAATTGAGAGTTGGTCCTATTATTGATCCTAGGGCTACTAATATTAGAATGGTTACTGTTGGGGTTTTCATTTTCCAGGGAGTGGCAAGAAGGCAGCTGCTCTTTGGGTGAAGACCCTCTGGCAGCTTCTATCATCTCTACTGAGGGACAGGAGGAGAATGGAACAGCCTCCTGTTCAAAGCTTCCTGCTAGGATCGAGCTAACTACGCCTCAAAAAGTGCTGACACACACAGCCCGGATGCGATCAGACACATTTCTCCCATTTTCTGCTGCTCTCAGTGAAAGCTACTGGTGTTTGATGAGCAATAACAAGCTGCCCTGCTGAGAATTCCTGCCACTGCCAAGTGTTTCTGCCAAGCAAGCTGAGCCACCGCCATGTTGAAGAGGCGCCTTCGCACAGCTTGGCTCAATGAGGAGATGAGATCCCTGGAGCTGAGGGGCCACGGGGTATTTCCTGACCTTTCCATTCAGTCTAAGAACCAATCCAGATTGTGGTACATATGGGATGGCTTGTTCTCCAGCTGGTGATGACATTTTAATCTTGGGGGACGTGTTTGTAACCTGCATAATGATTGAGGACACACAGACATCAATAACAGTACTCCGTGGCTCATCCTCCCACCCAGAGAATCTTTTCTTAGAGAACATCTGAATTTTTCACTCTCACTTAGGAGACAATTGGAGTTCCCTTGAAAGCATCACTGAGGTGTGGACTATAGATCAAGACTATTACACAGAGCCAAAAAAAGCAAAAGACTTATATCAAAGCCTAGCTTCAGCTAAAAGAATTTACCTTACTTTTCTGGTGGGCCTCTGCCTTTCTTAAGGATCCACAGAACCCTGTAGACTTCATAATGCTACCTTGGGTGTGGACCTCAAAGGGAAGGGTTCTCAACTCTCCTCATCCTTCTGGTGAACCTGCATTGATCACATGACTCATAATACTCATGAAGGGAAAGAAGGATGCTTGCTTCTCTTCATTGCTATTCAATACCATTGCTATTCTTTGATTTCAGTTCACTATATATCCTATATATCCTGGCTTGATCATGGTCATTGGTTGGTGCAGGAGTTTCACTCATTTCCTTCTTAGAATGATGAGCCAAAGAAATTTATAAGATAAGTCCCCAACATGAATCTGCTCCATCTGGCAGAGAATAAGAGACCAGGGTGGGGGGGATAGTCTGTCTATGAGGTACATACATGTATAAATATCAGTTATACTGAAAGATGATTGAAATGATTCCTTCCTTCTCATATCCCTCATGCCTATTTGTTCAAGTTTTCCATGCACTTATATCATTTTAAATTATATTATAATTATTTCATATGTTTCCACAGTTTAACAGATGGTGAAATTTTTTAAGTTAGAGATATTGGGTGCCATTTTCCATCTTTGTCCCTCAAATACCTAAAATGTAAAAGATGTTAAATACATTTTTGCATTCTTTATATGTTTATATGTGTATGTACTTGCTTTTCATTTATTCATTCATCAAAATCTGCCCCTACTAAATTAACTTGGAAATAGTTTAGCTCAAACCCATCTCTGAGGTCTCCTTTCCATTCCCTCCCTTCCTTTCTGTTTTGTCAAGGAAACCTCTAAGTACCTGAAGCTTAGGACAAGTTACACCTTGAGAGCATCTCAATAATCCACACTTCTCAGGATCTGTTTTATTTACTCTACATCAGTAAGATTCATATTCAGCTACATAGACTCTACCTACTTATTGCTCTGGGATGCTTACTACTTCAGTCAGTCTCCCACACAAGAAATCCAAAAGACTTCATTGAGGTGTGTCTGCCTTTAGAACTGGAAATCCTCATTTCTGCAGAGACCAACTATATGGAACATGGAACACGGGACACTAAAAAGTATTCGATTTTAGAAGCTATTCCAGCTGCAGGCTCTCATCTTCCAACTAAAGTGTGAGACACACCCTCTCTCTCTTCCCTCCCCCACTTTTAGTGTTATTAATAGCTAGGATAATTGGTCTAATAATGATCACAGCAACAGTAATTTCTGTCACACCCACTGAAAAAGCCTGTGAGCCCATTTATAAAATGGACAAACAATTAAAGCCCTTTGGGGTAACCCCAACCTAGTCTTGGCACCTTCCTCTGGGTCCTCCTACACTTATCAGAGAGAAAAGCTGACAGGACAGAACTTTGAAGCCTTTAGAGTAGGGGAAGACCACAGTTGCACCTCTCCTGCCAAGGACCACGTTGACTGTCTCTCTGCGAACTTCACTAAAGAAGCTATGATCATCTTCCCTTCTGACTGATCCATCATTGTTACAAATGATACCATGAACAACTTGAGTTCCCTCATCTATAAAAAAGAATGATAATTACATGGACTACCTACCTTACAGGACTGAGTGCTTTGTGAACTCATAAAGCCCTATATAAACATGAGTTACATGTTAGTATCTGTCAGAACCAGCACTTGAACTCAGGGATCCAGGTCCAATACAACACTCTTTCACACCCATGTACTGTCAGAGTTAACCCTAGGATGTCACAGGATTCTAAGGAGGGAGGAGAACAGAAGAGGATCTAGAAACACTACCCAAGAGGATTAACTCAGACACTTTTGTAGAGAGAAACTGGAGACAAAATTAGGGAAAGAGGAGTAGAACCATGGCTGTTCCAACTGATATGACTTCCCTCAGTTTTCCCTGGCTAGAGGATGTTTGCCCTTCATTCTCAAAGAAGACTATGCCATCAGGAAGGTAATGCCATGACAAGCACATGAACTAGATTTGAGAGAGGGCATGCTGTGCTAAGTCACCAGCCTCACTTTTCCCTCCAGAATAATCTGAATCCAGTGGCCAGATATGAATCAGGATGACTGGATGGGAGGCAATCAGGGTCAAGTGACTTGCTCAAGATCACACAGTTAGTAAGAGACAAGTGTCTGAGGTTGAATTCGATCTCTAGTCTTCCTGACTCCAAGGCCAATGTTCTATCCACTGCACCACTTAGCTACCCTTCCCTGGCTAGAAATTGAAATATCTACCCACTAATCTTTCTTTTCTTTTCTTCCTTTCTTCATTCTTCCCCCCCTTTCTTTTTCCTCCCTTATTCTTCCTTCTCCCTCCCTTCCTTACCTTTTCTTCCTTCTTTTCCATTCTTTGTCCTTCCTTCTCACTTGCTCTTTTCTTTTCTTTCCTTCCCCTCTTCCTCTACTCTAATCCCTTCTTTCCTTCCCTCCTTCCCTCCTTCCTTCCTTCCTTCTTTCCTTCTCTCTTTCTCTTTGTCTGTCTATTTGCCTGTCTCTCTCTCTCTCTCTCTCTCTCTCTCTCTCTCTCTCTCTCTCTGTCCCAAATGTCACTTTGAAACCAATAGACCTGGAAAGAAAACAAAATTCTGGGCCACAAGAGAAGATGAATTTTACCCTGGAACTGAAAACAAATGAACTGAGGCATAAATTGAAGGGAAAAACAGGGGGAAGGAATTCCTCAAACAATATGGACTATTGAACTGGAACTGAACTCAGAAACCCAGGTCATGCATGCGACTAGCTGAAGAGCCGCAGCACATGATAGCCCGATCAGTCAGCTAACATTTATTGTTGTTAACCAGAAAGTTAAGGCGTTTCTTCCCTCTCTCCTTGTGATCCAGGCTGACACCACATGGTCTTTGGATTTCAAGCAGGGTGATTGTAGAGACATCCTGAGGCAAAGGGAAGTGTGTTGGATTTGGATGTCAAGGATCTGGACTTGGATCTTGGTTCTGTCATCTGTGTGATCTTGTTTGAATTACATCAATTCTCTGAGATTCAGCATCCTTTCTGTAAAGGGAGGGAATTGACAAGACAACCTTTAAAATCCCTTAAAGTTTTGAATTGATTATACTATTTAATTCAGAAAGCTAAGTGGTATTTGAGGGAGAGAGAGACCCAGTTCTACCTATTATTACTGTCTTCTAACCCAGTTTAAATGGAAACATTTGCAAGAAGTGGATCTGGAGGACAGTGCCCTTCCTCTTCTGAATAGGGCTGGTATGGCCTTTACTTAGCAGCCAAAGGCCTGTGGCCAATTTAGTGAAAACATATGGACTCCAATGTAATTTCGCATCATTGTTCATGTACACCACTTACAATAAAAGACAACAATAGCTTTTCCTTTTTGTTTCTCTCGGGAGTAAGGCTGAATTTTTTATTTATATCTAGAATGCACGGATCACCTTGGCCTCTGGGCATAGTCACAACAAGTGATTATATGGAGACCTATGTTTATGGACACAGGAAAATAACGAATCACAATAGCCACCCATACCTTTCCCCTACTTTGTGGTTGTTATACTTTATTCTTACTGTTCCCATTTGAGGGTGATTCCTGAGAATAAGAAGCAGGAGCAGTCTTAGATAGGGAAGGGGGGTAGTGGTAAGATGAAGCCCTATGCCAGTTATTCAGCTTCCATCAAAAAGGCTCAGGATAGGTTACCCAAGACATAAAATCCCTCTTTTGTGATCTGGATAGAGTGAAGAAATTCCAATTCCTCCTGGAAGGGTGAGTGTGGTGATGGGGGACATATACTTTTTGAAAGACTTACCCAGGTTAATTTTGAAGCTCTTGGGAAACATAACTAACTTAAGGGCTTCATTCTTAAGTAGTCACCCAACTCTACACCCACAGAAAAACACAAATTCATCCTTGGTTTGTTCAATCAGAGATTCCCATGAACAGAATCAGTTTTAGATTTCAAAAAGAGTGAAGTTAATTTGCCAGTGTGGCCCAGTCAACCTCTGCCCTGCCCAGAAGGGTTCTCTCACTATGTGTTGAAAGACTTTCTTTCCATCCAGGGGTGGGGGTGGGAGAAGTTGGAGAATGTAATTTCTTTAATGGAAAGGAAGTTCCTCTCAGGGATAGAATAAGCCTTGCCCCCTTTGCCCTCCTCCAAACCCTAAAAGACTTTCTTTTTTAGTTAAATGGATGGTAGGGTCCTAAAAGGAAGATGAAGGGGCCCTGATCATGACTTCCTATGCCACCGGCTCTGCCCTTTCCTGACCAGAGTACAAGCCAGGGCTAGAAGGTTAGGAGGGAGAACCTTGGGGAAAGATTCCTGGAGGTCTGGGATGCCAGAGCCAGAGTTCCCTGGCTACATGACCCAGGCTGCCCTTTAACCCTGAGGCGCCTGGAGTGTTTCTCCCAGGTCTCTGGGAATCATGCTTCCACTCCCCCATCCCCCAACCTCCAACCTCCCCCTTCCCTTGTTCTTCCATATGGCATGCCATTGCCTAGGTCTCAGAGCTAATCTCAAGAGGTAACAGCTTTCTGTTCCTAACCTACCAGGTTGACTTTGGTTCAGCAGCCTTGTTACAAAAGCCCATACCCAATTATTAGGGCTATTTCCCCTCTTCTATTTATCGTATGCATTCTCCTTCCTTCCTCCCTCCTCTCAGTAGCTGGCAAGGATAATTTCCTTTTCCTCTTTATAGACTTAATGACTAGCATAGTACTTGGACTTAGGAGGAGTCTGATAATCTCCTAATAATTTGTTGTATTTGAATCCCTGACTCACCCAGTCCCCCACCACGCATACTTGTGAAATACAGAGTGGATGATTGACCCAGCTCGCAAAAGAGAACAAACAGAAGGTTTGAGAACAGATTGTTCATTTTGACTCTTCTATCTTGCTTTTCCTGCTTGTTCAGAGAACTAGAAACATTGAAGTTTGTAACCTCAGGGATAAGGGGGGATGAGAACCTATAGATGAAGGAGAAACAAGTAAAAACGAAAAAGTGGAGAGAAAGGCAGAAGAATGAGTGAGCTGAGGAAGAGTAGAAAACCTAAATAATATTAAGACAGCAAAGGTCAAGAGATAAGTGGGAGCTGTGCAGGCAAAGGAGGAAAAATGAGAAAATGAGAAAAGGGATGAATTAATTTCTTGTGACCCTACTTCAAATAAACCAATCCACCCTGGTAGTGAGTGCAAGGTTCTGCCAGAATGGGGACTGACATCTACAAAACAATATTAAGCTTTCCTCCCTGAAAACTTTGGATATGGATGTTATATCTATGCAATGAATCATAAGCAAGAAAACCTGAGCAAACTCTCTTCTACAACAATAGGGAGCTGGTCCTAGAGCCTTTCTCATTTTCTTGTTTGAGATGAATTGCTCAGTGTGTCTTGGTGAAGAGTTGAAAAGAGGTCAATGTGATGCCTACAAATTTCACATGTAACTGGGGCTATCCAATGCAAGCCTAGTTCTAAGTGAATGCGCAAAGGGTTCAAAGGGATAAAGATTTGACTTAGGAGTCAAGAAGACTTGGATTTAAGTGTTACTTTGATATTACTGACTATGGCTATCACTTTACCTGTCAGGGCCTCCAAAAACTCTTTGCAGAGCAGGGGATGATAGGTTTTTAAGAGAATTTTCTCTCTGGTATTTCCTTTGTTGTTCATCGTTTTTTCAGTGCCTGATACTCTATGACTTCATTTAGGGTTTTCTTGACTCAGGTAAATCTTTCCTGTTTGTTTTTCTGTTATTTATATCCTGTTATTGTTATTCAATCATTTCAGCTGGGTCTGACTTTTCATGACTACATTTGAAGTTTTTCTTGGCAGAGATTCTAGAATGGTTTGCCATTTCCTCCTCCAGCTCATTTTACAGTTGAGAAAATTGAGGCAAACAGGTAAAGTGACTTGCCTAGGATCACCCACATAGTAAGAATCTGAGGTCAGATTTGAAATCAGAAAGATGAATCTTACTAATTCCAGGCATGTCATATTACCACCACTACCAGTGGTAAAAATAAACAAAAACAACAAAAAAACACAACAAAATCTAAGTGCACATTTTCACTCCCTATGATCACAGTGTGTATATATATATATATATATATATGTTATCCTATGTATAAATATCATATGCATGTATATGTCCACATATATGTGAATTAGATCTTGAGATCTCTTTCTATTTGTGGAATGGTACAGTCTAAGATGAATTGTTGATATACTTAAACTCCATGCTGTGATCACAGGGAGTGATGATGGAATTTTTAAAGCTAGAAGGAATCTTAGAGAACAGTTAGTTCAATCTTTTTACAGACAAGGAAATGTGTGATTAGCCCCAAACACCCAGTTAGAAAGTAACGGAGATGAGAATTCAATCTAAAGTCTGCTATCTCTAAATCCAATGCTCTTCCTGACTAATCAGTTTTCCAGGCAGACATACAAATATGCACAAAATTCATATATGGATAAGCATTGCATACAAAAATAAAGATATGTGCATATTTATATGTATATTATATTGTATATCTATTTATATATACATATATATTTCTATGAGATGGTGCACAATTCATCACAAAGGATGACTTTTCTGTGATCTGAGCATGTTTCTGAAGTGACTAATAAAGTTAGTCTGGGTCTGGTAGCTTTTGTCAGAATTTAGATTTACTGTTTCAAAGCAGTTTTCCCATGTGGAATATAGGGCTTGTTCCCAATTTATTGATCTTCATTCTCTCTTCATTTTATTGTGTCAGTATTGTAATTCAACTATTACTTTTTTCTTCTGAAAATACCCTGAGTCCTAAGCCATGATTTCAAGAGATCTCATATTTCTTTAGATTGGCCTTTAGACTAATATCAGTAATTTTTTGGGGGGGGCCTATTCTTTTAGGTGTCTTTGTCTGGGTCTCTTATAATTAACCTGATCCCGGGATTCCAAAATGTGTCTAACTCAGAGAAGCTTGTATTTAATAGTTAAAGTCCTAATGATCAACCAGAATTAATCAAAGAACATTTATTAAATATTTATTGTGGACCAGACACTATTCTAATCTCTATGTACACACATCTTTAAAAAGAAAAGGAAAAAGACCTTTGTACCCAAAGAGCTTATGTTCTATTAGGAATTATATCCAAACAAGGATGTACTGTTAACATTTAACGACTGACTTTGGTGGAAGATATGTATATGGACAAGTTGAATTTTATGCAATATATGCAAATTTAATTTGCACTATTAACATAAAATGCATCCTGATTTATGACGAATTTTGAGAGGCAAATGATTAAGCTGAAAAATTCACAATTTGGTACAAATGAAGTGATATGAGAATACTGGGTAGTATTGCTTAAGAGATCATCAAGGTTTATATGTTTGTCTAGATGTATATAGAATAATCTGCAGGGACGCTTCTTCAGTTTTCCATTTTTCTGCTGTAGTTGGAGACTGGGAAGTGCTGAGATCTCATTCTTAGGCTTTGGGAAGGATTAAGACTGAGATCTTGAAGTGGGGCAGGGTTATATAATAGGAGCCAGGGTAGGACCTTGCCAGTGGGAGGCTGTTGAAACAATGAAAGTTCACTGGTGCTGGAGAGAATAAGGAAATGAGAGACCAAATCCATGGGGTTGTCAATATGGATACTGAAGTTACCAAGTATAACAATAGGAAGTAGAGTTGAAAAGGAAAAATGAAGTCATCCGATAAGGGAGAAGATGGTCCTGGATGAGATCTGGAGAAAATGATTCAATTCACTGTCATGGTCTTCATGTGAAGAGGAAGAACATGATCATGGTGGATCAATGGACTAGAGGTATTATGAGACAACCAAGAGCCAACTGACCCTTCCTCTGGCATTAAGATTAAGAATCACCCTCCCCCCCAAAAAAAAGCATCCCAGGTAGTAGAAGAAATGAGGCCTTAACTTGAGAGGACCATAGGAAACGTGATATCTTCATAACAGCTAAGTTAGATGCTCTAAAGTTTATAAAATGCTTTAGGAAGTAAAGAAGAATTTATTAAGCTCCTATCATATGGCAGGACTGTGCTTTACACTATTATCTCATTTGATCCTCACAATAGCCCTGGAAGTTAGATGTTATCATTATTATTATTATTATTCCCATTTTATAGTTGAAGAAACTGAGGTAGAGATTATACAGCTAGTGTCTTTAGTTTGAATTCAGATCTTCCAACTGCCAGGCTCAGTATGCTAGAGCAACCTTGCTACTACTTACTTTATATATGTTATCTTATTTTATCTTTATACTAACCCTATGAGGAAGATGCTATTTTTAATTCCATATTCACAGATGAAAAGGTTGAGATAGCTTAAGTAATTTGTTCAGGTTACATAGATAGTAAGTGTCAGAGGCAGTATTAGAACTCAGGTAGTCTTTATCTCATGGCCAGTACTTCATCTACTATGCCAATTTGCCTCTCTGAAGAAGGTTTCAGGTGAAAGGATGGAAAAAATGAGGCTAAATGGGAGCTTATCCATAAAGAATTGCTGCTTCCACAAGTGACTAGTTGAAGAAGCTACTGGAGAAGCAGGGGAAGGGTCAGGCAAGGCTAGCTAGCCATGAAGATTAAACAGAAAACAGAACTAATAATAGCAATAGCACTTTTATATAAGACTTCAAGGTTTTCAAATTGCATTACATCATTTGAGTCTTACAACAACCCTGTATATAAGTTCTATAGGTATTATTTGTTCCATTTCACAAATAAGGAAACTGAGGTTCTGAGAGGTTGTCACTGGTTAACTAGTAGAGACAGGATTCAAAACTGGGTCTTTCCAAATTTGAATCCAGTACTCCAGAAGAAATATTAATAAGCAGGACCTGAGGATGATGGGCAAAACTCAAGAAAATGCCTCATAGGCCATCTAATAAAACTGATCATTTAATAGATCAAGCAACCAAGGCCCAGAGAAGTTAAAGGAGGACCCAAAGTCAGAGAGGCAGTAAATGGCAGAGCTGGCATGCAAACCTGAGCATTGAGCTCTTTCCATGGTGGCAGTTCTTACTGAGGTGGTTGCCATTTTGCAGTCAGTATTAGGTAAGATTTTTTTTTTTTAGCCACATCTGTGACTTCATTGGTGAGAAACTTCCTCTCTCAAAGCAGAGAGACCTTCCTTCCAATTTTAGATTTAGAGGACTGCCTGGGAAGCAGAGTCAGAGGCTAACTGACTGTGGTAAATGACCAAGCCAATATACATCAGGAAGGATTTGAACTCGGGTTTACCTGACTCTGAGATTAACCCTCCATCCACTCTCCCACCCTATACCCCATAGCAGTCATGATTATCATGTTGTTATAAAACTCAGGCATGGATTTTCACTGGATATGCCCCTAAAAATAATATACATCAAGGTCACGTAGCTGCCTCCTTACTTCCCTTTAAAACTTTTTTCTTTTATCAGCACTCAACATGAAACTGCTTGTAAGTGACTAAACACTTAATAAACAAGTGATTTTATTATTTTTTAATATTCAAGGTGAGCTGAAGGACTAATTTAGCCTTGGCACCACTGAGGACCATGAGGTCATGATGTCTCCTTGGGAGGATGAATAAATAGGAACACAGAGAAGAGCTCAGAGGTTGAGCAAGACTCTGGCACCCTCTGCCATCACCTCACATCCTGGGAGCAACAAAAGTGTATCTATGGCACATAATACTTCCTGGAGACTCCTTCTTCCTCTCCTTGTCTATTTCTACAACTAAAATACCAATCTAGGGCTTAACCAGACCCCGTCTGGCCTGCAGAAATAGCCTCCAGCCTGCTTGTTCTGTCTCTGTCTCTCCCCTGCTTGCATATAGTGAAAAGTCTTTGAAGTCCAAAGAGAGCTAGACTTACATCTTGCCTTTGAGGCTAGCAAGTGTAATGGCTAAATCACTTAAAACTCTCTGAGGTTTTGTCTCCTTATCTGTAAAATGGGTATGATGATATTTACAGTCCCTTCCTTCCAGGGTTGTTCTGGTGTTTAAATGAAAAAAAAATGTGTCTGTAGTGCTCTGCAAACTTAAAAGTTATAGAAACATGGGACAAAACATCTCTTTTCAGAATCATTTTTATTCTTTCCCCTTCTCAGAGTTCTGTCTTTATGTGACTTCTCATAAAAAAATTAAGTTCCTCATAGGCAAGCCTCTTAACCATTCTGGGTCTCAGGTGCCTGATCTGTAAAATGAAGTGTCTGAATTCAATGACCACTGAAATCCTTGAAAATTCCAAGTCTATGGTGTTATCATCTTGAGCTCATAAATCCAACATCAGTTGCTCAGTATTGTCCTGGTATTTGTCTCTGCCCTAGCTAAACCTACTCATCCTCTGTATTTCTTTGCATTCCTCTCCTTTCCCCTTTAGACCTATTTTGGATAACTCACTGTCCTTTCCCCTTGGCCAAATGAACAGCCTTCTTTTCTCAAATTTCTGACTCTCACCTCTTCCCAGAAGCCTTTGCAAACTAGCCCCCTGACTCCAGCTTCTCCCATCCCCTTCCTTCAACCTTTTCAGATACTCGGCATGGATGTGTGCTTATCTTTAGAGCTATAGTAAGTGACATCTAAGCTTTTGTTGATGCATTTATTTGTGCCTGCTCCATCACCTCAAATCCACTGGAAGCTCCCACGGGGTGAGGTCTCCGTCTTGTGCATCCTTTTCCACTCCCCACAGTGCATAATATTGTGCTTGAACCCAGTAGGTGCTCAATACATTTTGTCAGCTAACCCGACAGGCTGCCTATGGAACTAATTTAGAAAGGAGGAGTCAGAACCCTGAGAGTGCCTCCCTCCCTGGGAGAATCTGGGTAATAAGGCATCTGCGTCTACCATGGGGTGGCAGTTGCTGTAAGTAATAAGGCAGGTGTGATGCCACCATGCCTCTGTGTCCTGGAGCAAGATTACTGATCCAAAAAGAACAATTGTTCTACCTGACAGAGCCATTACAGCAGTTGTGTGCTTTTATATATTGGTTATTTTAGTAAATTGGTTTAAAACTTTATGTGGTTTATGCTTTATATCCTAAGACATTTAGAGTATCCAGTCTTTAAATTTCCCCTAAGCCATCTCCACTCCACAAATTATCTAAAATACAGAATTGAAAAAGAATACTTTTTCTTAATAACTGGTTTGCCATGCCCCACTTGCAGACAGAAGGATCAATGATTTCAATGAGGACTTCTAGCATGGTACTGTGAAAAGTTGTACTGTACCTTCTCCGGGTTCACTTCTCAACTCCAGCATTGACACCAAAGGGTGCTTGACTACCACCCCTCTCAGAGTTCTGCAGGTAACCCTGAGGGGCTGGGGTTTTGAGTATTATCACTTGTAAACACATATTCAGTTTGATCCCTATTATCACTCAATAGAACTATTAGCTTCTAAGAAAGGATATTTCATGAGAAGGGAAAATAGAAAGGGCACCCATCAATATGAAATTAATGGCAGTGAGACACACGTGTATAGAGTATGTGTGGCTAAAGAGTAATTCCCAATTTCTTTTCTCCCTTAATAAAGCCCTCAGGAAGTTGCCCTTATGTGTGACTCCCCACTGGATTCGGAGAATAAGTGTCTTTCTCAAATCCACGGACAGGATTTCTCTCCATTACACAGAGTCATATTTCCTAAGTTGTTGCATGCCTCAGAGAACCTCTCTTTCCCTTTTTGTATACAAACACTTCTTGTCATTGACCATTACTGCTCTGGGAACTTTCCTTCAAAATTTGGTTGTCAGTAAGCCCTTGAATGGAACGTAGATACACCCCTTCCAGAATACTCACTCATTTAACTAAGATCAGGAAAAGACAAAGAAGAGGCATATGGTGTCTGGATGGGAGATAGAGCAGCCTCCCTTCCCCCATTCCCAAAAATTTGTAACAGTTTTATCTTACTCCCCACCAGGAAGGAAAAGAGACAAAAATGGACTGACAAGGAAGCAGATTGCTCTTAATTCTGGCACAGCAGAAACTTTCAGCTTCTCAGTCAACCAGAATCATCTTCTTTACCCCCATAGTACCATTCTCTCCCTCATTCAGAGTCAAAAGGAGGCTCACCAAGAGTCTTCGTGTTGGGTTGGAAGCAGGCAGGTAATATCTTTACATTTTCAATATAACCAAGGAAAGGCAAACCTGAACATGGTGTTGGGACTGTGTCCTCATTGGCCAGTCACCACATTATATAAGCATAACTTCCCTTGCCATTTCAAAAGTAGCCATCAATTTTCCCAAATAAACTAAAAGAAGGAAAAAAAGGAAACAAAATTTCTGCAGAGAAAAAGAATACAGGGGCGGCTAGGTGCCACAGTAGAGCACCAGCCTTGGAGTCAGGAGTACCTGGGTTCAAATCCGACCTCAGACACTTAATAATTACCTAGTCGTGTGGCCTTGGGCAAGCCGCTTAACCCCATTTGCCTTGTAAAAACCTAAAAAAAAAAAAGAATCAGGATAAAGACTTAGGAAATGATTAAGAAGTGAAAACTTCCTTATACAATGGCTAAATACTATGGAGAAAAAAAGTCATTTACAAACTCTATTAATACCAAAATAATAAGCATCACATTACTATGTCAATGAATTATTTTTTAAAAAAATGATTTGTGGGGAAAAAAATCATTTAAGTTAAAAACACCAAAAAATCATATGAGGAAAAAGAGCTTTTCTTTATATGATTAAAAGTATTTATAATCAAGAACTATTGTTATTTGTAACAATGAAAAACTAGTTTTCCCCCAATAAAATTAAAGCAGGATGCTCATTGTCTTCATTACAATTGGATATAGTGCCAAAAATGCTTGCTATAGTAATTCTTTTTTTGACTAGACATATGATTTTAGTATTATAGGGAACTCCTAGTGAGGAGATTATTGCCTTGGAACACCAATTCTTGAAGTGTGATGTAGAGATTTCTTGTGGTTCCTGAGAGCCTTCTGGGGGTTCTGGGAGATCAAATTTATTTGCATTTTAATACTAAAACATTTAATTATATTAAACAGTACTAGATATAACTCAAATTAAAAATTTCTTTGTAGTCTCCAATATTTTTAAGTGTAAAGGGGTCTCAAGACCAAAAAATTTGAGAACCACTGCTTTAGAAAGTTGTTTAGAACATTAAGATGCTAACTGACTTGTTTAGGATCACATAGCCAGTCTTTATCAGGGGCAATACTGCCTAATATGCTTATTCTCTATCTGCTGACATGTTGTCAATCATTGGAGCAATGAGAAGAAAATGAAACTGAGGTGATAAATATAGACAAAAAAGAGGCAAAAGAGTTTATCCTGAAGACAGTTGGATGCTTTACTTAAAACCTCAGTGAATCAACAACAAAAAAAGTGAATTGAAGTAGTTCTCAACAACTCAAAAATTTGGCAGTAGTGATAATTTTTTTTTAGTTTCAAGAATGTTGAATGGAAACACAGGCAAGTTTTTTTTTTTAAACATGTTCTTGTGAAACACAAAACCTGAACTTTTTGACTGAAGCTATGGTTAGTTTTTGTTCTTTGTGCTTGAAGAAGACCAAAATGACATCACTATGTTGGAATCAAGGTACAGTGTGTCTGACTATGGCAATCTATCACAGATTGGGCACAAATGGTCCACATGAACATTTGGAGAGGAGCAATTGTCACATCTCTTGTTTCTTTTGACCTGCTACAATTCTGCTTCACTTACAGAGTATGGTGCCTTCTTTGATATGGACCTGCCATTTTGGGCAGTCCTGTCTCCCATTTCATGCAATCAATTCCAAAATACTTCAGAGAGACTTTGAGAGTATCTTTGTATGGCTTCTTCTGACCTTTGAATGAAACTCTTGTGAGTTTTCTGTAAAATAGTCTTTAAGCAAATGTATGTTTGGCATTGGAACAACGTGACCAGCCCATTGGAGTTGTGTTCTCTTGGTAGAGTTTGAACATTTAGCAGTTCAGCTAGAGAAAGGACCTTGGTGTTTAGCACCTTATCTTGCCATGTGATCTTCAGAATCTCCCTAAGACAATTCAAATGGAAGCGATTCAGTTTTCTGGTTTGGTTCAAATTTCTTAGACATACAACAATGAGGACAGCACAATGACTCTGGAGACCTTTAATTTGGGAGGCATTTTAATACTTCTTCTCTTCCACACATTTTTTTCAGAGCCTTCCAAACACTGAATTAGCTCTGGCAATGTATGTATCAACTTTATCATTTATGTGTGCAAACCTGTGAAGTAAACTGCTGGATTTATCCACAGCATTCAAAATTTCTCCATTTAATGTAGTTGATGGTTCCATGTGTGGATGATACAGTGCTGGTTGGTGGAGAACTTCTATTTTGCTGTTGTTAATTGCTAAGCCAAAATTACACAGCAATAGAGATTGATTCATACTTTATTGCATCTCAGCTTCAGAGACTGCATAGAATGCACTATCAACTGAAGTTGAAAACTTCTTTGGGATGTCAGAGGAAATTTTTTTAATTGGAAGGCTGAGACTCAGAGGAGACGTGGTTTTTCAAATATGTGTGTGTGTGTGTGTGTGTGTGTGTGTGTGTGTGTGTGTGTGTGTTCTTGAAATATCTGGGTTCCAGTGGAAGGGAACTGCTAGCAGGAAATAGAGGAGATAACCTCTCAAATCCCCTGCATTCTAAATCAGAATTGCTTTGAAAAGGATAGCAGCAACCAAACTAAAATCTCAGTTACCTGGCAAGACAATCAATTGTTTTATTTAGTTTATGTTTGCTTAGAGCATTTGGTTTGTTTTTAAAATTGAGTCTCCCTATCTTGCCCAAGTTGGAAGTGTAGCAGCCCTTCATTGGTGATTGGTGAACCACTGCTGATCTCTTTCTGCCTCAGTCTCTTCAACTATTAAAATGAGGATAATAGTACTCACCTCACAGGGCTATGGTGTGGAACAAACAAGATAATTCTTGTAAGGTGCTTAGCTCAGAGCTTAGAACATAGTAGACACTTATAAATACTTATTCCCTTCACCTGATCAGTTTGGAAATTTTGATTTGCTCTGCTTCTGACCTGGGCTGGTTTGCTCCTCAAGTAGTCTGATGTCCCTTTTCCCCTCCCCACCATATTAATGTCAGCCTTGATGATCTTACAGCGCACTGTTCATGTGCCTTTCAGTTCCTACCATCATTTTCTAAGAAAGACTCCATGTTGCTTTTAACCATTTGTGGAAAAACTGTCTTCAAGTTTTACTTGTGAGAACATATTCATTCTTATAATTATATGATTGACCAATTTCACTAATGCAATTTGGCTATAAATTTAGAGCTTGGTAGTAGATGGAAGAAATGTTCTATTTTGGGGAAAAGACATGAGGATCCCTTAAGACTAACAAGTACTTCTGAACATGAAGCCAAAAATCCTTCAACAGTGAGCACTTTAAATCATGATCTAACTCCATATGTCTTCCTAGGAACACTGTCCTATGGGCAGTATTCATCTTTCCCGAATGCAAATGCAAAATATATAATCTGTTGTGGAGCCTATGTGCACAATTCTTTTTTTTTTTGTAAAGATGCAAGATTACCTAATCATTTACAGAAAGCTTGATATTCAAATTCAAGATAGTTCTGCAGTGATCTGTGGTGATTATTTTGTATCTGACTGCCTGGAAATTATTGATCAACTCTTTGGAATGCCAGACAGAATGCCTTCATTGATGGCTCTGCTATAATGATAAACTCTACAGCTGGTGAATCCATTGACTTTTTAAAAAGCAAACTGGGCCTCAATGAGCTGTTTTCATGGCACTATACTATATAGAAAGGCATTCATCACTGCCCCCAAAGAACCCATATGCTTCACAGGATGAAATAAAACTGTGGATTTAAAGAGGGTTACTAAGAGCAGAAATGTAGTAGCTTCTCATGGGAGTTACCAGAAAGATAGCAGGCTGATCACTTTTTCACAGAATTTCAGAGTTGGTTGAGATCTCAGTAGCCATCAACCTCCCTCCCCCAATAATTCCCATGGCAACAGACTTCAAAAATAACCATATAGCCTTTGCTAGAAGATACCTATGTCATCAAATGGAGAATATCTAAGCAAGTTATAGTATATTATAATGGAATATGATTGTGCTATAAGAAATGACAAGCAGGATGATTTCAGTAAAACCTGGAAAGGTTTACCTGAACTGATGCATAGTAAAGTGAATAGAACCAAAGAACATTATACTCAACAGCAGCATTGTTTGATGAAGAATTGTGAATGATTTAGCTATTCTCAGCAATACAATGCTGCAAGACAATCCTAAAAAAATAATAACAAAGCAAAGTGTCTTCCTCCAGAGAAAAAAACTGATATTGTTTGAATACAGACTGATGTATGTTATTATCACTTTCTTTCATTTTAGTCTTCATGAGCAAAATAACCAATATGGAAATGTGAAATGTTTTACATAATTGCACATATATAAACTATATCTGATTGCTTACCATCTCAAGGAAATGGAAGAAAAGGGAAGGAGGGAGATATAAAAATTGATTTAAAAGAGAGAGAGAGAGAGAGAGAGAGAGAGAGAGAGAGAGAGAGAGAGAGAGAGAGATAAACCCATTACCTTCCCACTATCTTGGGATACCTAAATAATAAATGTTAGGAAGTTTTCTCTTGTATCAAGCACAAATTTGCTTCTCTTCAGTCTCTACTACTGACCCAACACTGTATTGTGTCAGATATATAAATACAAAAATAAAGATAGTTTCTGTCCTCGAGAAGTTTGCATCCTAATAAGGAACAATAAATACATTAGAGAGTGGTATCCAGAGAGGGGTACTTTGAACCAAAAATTATAGGAATAGTGAGTAGGGATGGAGGGAGAGTAGCTGGCACATTTCTTATGAAACTAATGGCAAACTTGATTTGAACATGGTTCCAGCAGGTTCTCTACCTTAGGAGGAGATCTGATAGCTGGTTTGAAGATCATAGAGAAGTAGAGAATGAAGTGAAGTGTGACTGAGGACTATTTGAAATATTGACTGGAGATGAGACACTAAGGAAGATATAGACACACTAATCCCTCTTCCACATGGCAGCCCTTCAAGCAATTTAAGAAAGGTATCACATGGTCCCTGAGGTTTCTCTAAGTTAAACATCTCCAATTCCTTCTCCCCAGATCCTCATGAGGTCTGGATTCTGCTGGGGGCTTCCTTTTTAAAATGGGGTGCTCAGGTTAACATTTTGCTTCTCAATAGGTTTCCGATTCCAAGTCCATGGATTAAATGAGTATTTCAGTCAAAAATGAACTGGGGAATATATCTGAGCTTGGTTCCTTGGTTCCTCCTTTGCCACGATATCATTGGGTATACAGGATGGCAATGTGTTTTGGGAAGGCCACCAGTGGCACAAAGGAAAGCAATTAAAGAAATCCTATCTGACTAGGCTAGAACTTAAACCACTGCCAGAACCAATTCTGACATCATGAGTGGTTTCCGGAATGCAGACAGACTTAGGGGTGGGCCAAAATCAGGTGCCCAACATGAGAACAAAGCTAGGACATAGGTGTCTTGAGGAAAACAGGAATAAAGTACAAAGGAAGATCTATGAGACTGTTGAGACCCTGAGGGCAGGGACCATACATTACTGAACTGAAATTACAAAAATCCATATCACTCCACAAGAGAGGGAAGGAAGGGTGGGGTAGAACAACCAATCAATGAAGTCCAAATTGAATCCAAGATTGGGGAATAGGAAAAATTCTTTCTAAAAAGTAAAATGGTAAGCAAGGACAGAGCTCCAGAAAGATTTCAGGTTAAAGTTTGGGAAGTCTGGTGGCAGTGATGGGATCTCTGGATTTCTTGCCCCTGAATCCTAGTTCCATTAATGAAAGAGCAAGATTAAGATTCAAGGGCAGGAAAATTAGCCCATGGGGTATCTTGGTCACAGAAGAACAAGAATCCAGTTATTGGAGAACTGAGTATGTCCAGAGAGGGACCAACAGCAAGACTGCCCCAGAGATGAGCTGGAGAACAATTTAAGGATTTCTTCCTTTCCCTTTCTCTCTCCAACTGAACTGAAGGTATATCAATATGAGTGAGCTACGTATCATGATTTCTATTAGTTTTTCAAACTTTCTCTCAAACAGTTTGGTTGAAAGTAGTCAAGTTATTCTGGAATCATGGAAGTGAGTTTAGGAACAGACAGTGTGGCATATAATCAGGAGCAGACTCCAGTGAGCCTGTTGTTAAATTTTCAGTGTGAAAATTTACACCCTAGAAATCATGATACACTACAAATCAGTTCTGGGACTGATTACTTTATTTATTGCCTAGATTAAGAAAGAACAAGGAAAAATATTAATAATGCAGATTAAACTTGAGTGTGTCATAGTTATAATTCAGAGATAGTTGTTAAACATTTACCAGACTCTGAGTGAGTAGATAGCGTGCCATTAGGAAGACCTAGATGTAAATTTTGTCTTGGTCATTTGAAGTTGACTTGCTCCAGGAAATCACTTGACCTCTGTGAGTCTCAGTTTCTTTATCTGTAAAATGGAAAAATATTTTAGTACTTTGTTCACAGATTAATTTTAAGGACCAAATAAAGCATATGGAAAGACTATAAATCCTAAAGTATTTGATGTCTCCATTGTTACTATTATAATTCAGGCAACTTGTAACCTACTTAAAATTGGAAAGGATAGGACTATTTCTGTGAATGACTAGTCAACACAGGCTAATTCTTCTTGGAGCATGGTCCAGTAGCAGCATTGTTTGAATGATTGGACCTGTATTTGCCACAGCACCTTGACCTATGGCCCTGTATCATCAAGCAAGAGTGGGTGAAACCAGTGCATACTTGTGGGAACCAGAAATGATCCCTGCCTGCTCTCAATTTTAGGGGAAAGGGAAGTTCTGCATCATTAAATAATAAAGCGCCAAGGGGGGATCATGTGTTCATGTATTCTAGACTTGAATAATTCCGGAGTGGGGGGGTGGGGCGCCAGGATGGTGGGGCAGGAAAGGCAAACAGTCTCCCTACAATCTTTAGTGAGCACCAGGGAGTCCTTAACTCTATGCCTATAAGGTTTTGCTTTTGTTTTTGTTTTTTTACAAGCTCTGTTTGAATTTTACTTTGACCAACCTTAGAGCTTTTCAAACTGGGGCATTTCTAATAATTTTTCCATAGAAAGGGGCCTCCATTATTGCCTGTCAACTCTCTGATGTCAGTTTAGGGAGAATTCTGAGGAATCAGTGAATCCTTGGCAACTGGGCCATTTTCTCAACCTGGTCATTCCTAACATCAGTTTCCAAAATGCAGACAGAGTCAGTTTTCATTTGTTAACTGCTTCTGTCCCGAGTTTAGAAATGTGAATTTGATTTCTTGTTTCTTTTCTTCAGCACTGACTAGTTCATAGATGTCATATGACTAAGTGAATAGGAGATCCATTTTCCCATTTTCATTCAAGCCCTCAGCATTCTCCTGAGATAACTCCATGCCCAGGCCTGGAAATAACTATGCTGAAAAGCCAGAGAAGGTATTTTACTTAACTGTATCCTTCTAATTTTTCAGACCATGGTCTTCAATTATAATTACAAGGGAAAATCATCTCCATTTTCCCCATTTAAAAATGGAATTTTTTCTGGGCAATCTTGTATTAGCAAAGCTTTAGGGAACCTGGTACAATTAGAATGCGCTTTCTATATTTTTAGTGTTTCAGAGTTCTCCATTGGTGATTTCCCTCATAGTCATCTGGTGAATTAGATTTTACAAACAGAGAAGCCCCTATGGAATGTGAATGTACAGAATAAAGATATTTCTGGCCATCTGAAGCCATGGAGAACTAGACTAGGGCTTGGGTGTTCTGATGTCTAGAGTCAAATCCAACTGGGTAATCTTGGGTAAGTCATTGACAGTAATTTGTCACTCTAGATCTCAGTTTCCTCAACTGTAAAGGGAAAATGTTTTTCTAGGTGAGGTTATCTGGTCTCAGAATAAAACCTGGTAGATTTCAGGAATGGGAGGACAGATAGTGATGGTTGAGGACAGGGGCAATGAGATAAGATTTGACATAAGCTTGGAATCTTTGGGTCATAAACCTAGTAAGAACTCTAAAGCATCTTCTGGGTCAACCACTTTCCTTCTCAGCCTCACTCTCTTTCTTTTTACATTATAATCCTGAGATAATCAATAAATAGTTTTGCATCTTCTCAGGAGAAGAAATTAGACTTCTGCTCCAGTAGGAGACTTGAGTTTTAATTCATTCTCCAATTCCTGTGTGTCCTTGTGTGACCAGACACTGATGTGACCTTGTCTGTAAAATGAAGATAATACTCTTTGCACATTCTATGAGATTCACTGTTTGGAAAGAACTTTGGTAAAAACATGTAAATGTGAGTTATTATTTTGATCCTCTGAGAACTTGGGGAGGTTGGTGGTGGAGAAGAAAAAGAGTTTTGTGGGTGTTTTTAAATGACCCTTAGGGATGGGAAATTATGTAAGAGAGAATTCAGTCAGAGGTTTTCTGAAATCTCACCCAGAAACCACATTCCAAGACCTTTTCCTTTCAAACCCTTTACTCCCGGCCACAAATCATATAGCAGGATGGAAATGCTTTAACCCTAAAATAACTAAGAGAGAAATTGTTGATTCCCTTTTGAATTTCTGGTATTTTTTCTATCTTCTGATAATTAGCTGCTCTAAGCATGCAGGAGGTCTATGGAAGGGTTGAGTGGAATTGGGGTGGGGGTGTTCTGGAATGAGATTTAGCAGTGTAATTTAGGCTCCTTAATGCAATTGGTTAATCCCATAGCATTTCTGTTGGACTTTAGTAGTTTAATATTTTAAACCGGATATCTCATAACATCTTAAACTCAGCATGTACAAAACTGAATTCATTACTTATTCCTTTTCCTGTTCCTAACTTCTCTATTACTGTAGATGATACTATCATCCCAATCACCCAGGCTCACAATCTAGGGGTTCATCTTTGACCTCTTACTCTCTTACCCCTCCTTTTTCTCCACCCCATATCCAGTCAGATGACAAACAAAGCATGTTCAATTCATATTATCTTTTGTATATGCCTTCTGTTTTCTGACACTGCTTGGTACAGGACCTCATCACTTCACAATAGTCTGCTGGTTCTTTTTCCTGTCTCAAGTTTTTCCACTACAGTCTACCCTCCTCATCCTCCATCTTCCTAAAGTATATGTTTGACTATGTCACCATTTTGTTCAAAAATGATCAAAAGTAAATTTCTCTTTCTTTTAAAGCCCTACCTATGCAACCTAGCCCCTTCCTGCCTTTCCAGTGCTTTTATACTTGATTCCTATCTACTTACATTGTCCTCCTTGCAATATCCCACTCCATCTCCCATGTCTATCCAGTTTTACTGGCTCTTCCTCCATTTTGTCTCTGCCTCTTGCCTTCTCTTTGAGAGTCAGCTAAAGCCCCACATTCTTCAAGCCTTTACCAACCCCCTAACAATGCTAGTGTCCTCCCTCTCCTGATCATCTCCAATTTATCCATATGTATCTGGTTTGTACAGAGTGGTTTTCATGTCATCTCCTCCTGTTAGACTGATCTCCTTGAAAGCAGAGACTCTTTTTCCTTTTGCGCATAGTGAGAGCTCAGTAATGCTTGATGATTGACTGTTGAATATGTGAATAAGTGATCATGGTGTACAAAATATTTTGTTAGGCTTGGGGGAGATATATAATCAACATAAAATGTTGTCTTTGCCCTCACTGAGCTCATTGTAGAGGCATGTAATATAGGTTAAATTAACTATAACACACACACACACACACACACACACACACACACACAAACACACAGAGAATGTAATAAGAACAAAGCAGTGTGTGGAGTTTGGCTTTCCTTCATGGAGGAGGTGACATTTGAGTGAGTTTTGTAGGTAGAGATGAGGGAACTTCAGAGGTGAATTGTGAGTCTATATTGTGTTTCATCTCAATTCATTGCCATTCAGTATAGTGAAAAGAGTTGAATCACAATTCTACCATTTAATTAGTTGTGTGACCTTGTGCAAATCACTCTCTCAGGATCTCAGATTCCTTGGCTTTAAAATGAAGGAGTTAGACTAGTGACCTCCAATGCCCCTTCCAGTTCTAAATCAATGATCCTTTGCCCCAGAAACTTGTTCATCTTCATCTTTGACTCCTATGTCTGAGGAATGGTTTAAAAAAAAACACAACAGTATAGAAGATGACAGCATAATGACTTTTGTCTGGCCTTGGGAGAAAAGTCATCCATTCCCTAGATTTTCTTTTGGTGGCCAGTGTTGTAGCCTCAAGATGGACTAAAACCTCAAAGGGCCCCTGAGGATGCTACCTACAGATGCTGTCAGAGAAAAAAAAGAATAGTTCAACCAATGAGGGAGGGGGGTTACTACACTATAGAATTTCAAATGAAATGGAGAGCAGAAGGGAGATAAGGGAGGGAAGGTTAACTTTTCACCAGCAGCTTCCAGACTAAACTCTGACTCCTTAGGGAATTCCCACCAGCAAGAGATCTGCTGAAATTCCCTGCTGAAAAACCTGTTGTGGATACAATTTTTACTCAGTATTCTTACTCATTCCCCCAAACAAAACACACATACACACACAAACACATACACACATACTGAAGCAGATTTACCATTGGATTCCTTTCTTTCAACTTTAGTAAAATCTTAAAAGGTAAGGAAAGCCATTCAGAAGCCACGGATGCTTCTCTGATCTAGTGTTCAATTCAGCACCTAGTATATGGAAAGCATTATAGAGATATCTAGAAATAGAAATATATAACTAATAAAATAAATACATAAATATATTTTTATATTAAAATGGAGGGAGGGAGGGAGGGAGGGAGGGAGGGAGAGAGAGAGAGAGAGAGAGAGAGAGAGAGAGAGAGAGAGAGAGAGAGAGAGAGAGAGAGAGAGATTGGATAAAAAATTCCTACATACAAATGTTAGAGGGGTACAAACCAAATGTTATATGAGGTCCAAATTGGAAGAGGGGGACAATTTATTATTTTCTGAGGAATCAAGTTCAAGTTATTTGTCTTATGTTCTTGAAGAGGACCATGACATCAAAATTTAAGTGAGGAAGTTGTATAAAGTCACCAGTCTTACTCTTTCCTCCTGGAGCCTGTGGTCAGATATGGATAAGGATGACTAGAGATGTCCCCAGATGCAGTGGGAGGCCTTGGCCTTTTTTTTTTTTTTTGCAAGGCAAATGGGGTTAAGTGGCTTGCCCTAGGCCACACAGCTAGGTAATTGTTAAGTGCCTGTGACCAGATTTGAATTCAGGTACTCCTGACTCCAGGGCCAGTGCTCTATCCACTGCACCATCTAACTGCTCCCCCTCCCATCTTTTTAGAAAAACACTTCTATATCTGCAAAAATTTTAACTGGAGATAGCAAGTGACATTTATAAATCAGTAGGGTTTACAATGTTCTTTCTATAAGATTCCCATTCTGAAGATGAGAAAACTGACACTCAGAAAATTTAAAACCTGTAGTTACACAGCTAATAAGTTTCAAAGACCAAATTTGAGTTAGGGCTTTCTGACACCAGGTCTAGCATGCTAGTCATTGTCTCCGGGAAGCCCAAACTCAGATACTTCCTAGCTTCAATCTCTGTCTGCCTCAGTTTCCTCATCTGTAAAATGCAGATAATAAGAACACCCACCTCCTGGGGTTGTTGTGTGGATCAAATATTTGTAAAGTGTTTTGCAAACTTTAAATGACAGGCTATTATTATGATTATTCCTACCAAAGAGGTCCCTGATTTATAAAAGTTCCCAATTGCAACCCAATTGTAGGGGTATTTTTTTTAAATTTCCTGACCTGTGGTTCAACAACATTTACTCTATGCCTTGGCCAAGATCAGGTTTAATGTTCTCTGTGAAGGCTTTCCTTATCACCTCAGCTCCAAGTAACTTTTCTCCTCCAAACAATGTATGGTGCAAGTGACATTTTTTTTTTTTTGAGTGGCCAATAATGGTAGAGACCAAATGCTGTCTTTTCTTAGGTCCTCTCAGTTCCCAATCTGTGGTTCTCTCAAGGGATGCAACTAATTCATCTTTACATCTCCTACATTACCTGCTAACTAGCATATGAAGTTTAAGAAGAGGATGAATATCTGGAGAGCTCTGATAACTCCTTGCATCAACTTCTAAAGTGATTGAAATAGCCAACTAAAGAGTAAGAAATAATAGGCCAGTGATGCCTAGTTCCACTTGCCCCCAAACCATTTCAATATCAGCCTAGGGTAGTGGGTAGAAAAGGCAGCTAGGTGGTTAGGAAGAACCATCTTCCTGAGTTCAAATTCAGTCTCAGAAACTTACTTAGTAGAGTGACCCTGGGTAAGTCACTTAATCCGGTTTGCCTCAGTTTCCTTATCTGTATAATGAATTGGAGAAGGAAATGGCAAACCACTCCAGTATCTTTGCCAAGAAAACCCCCAAACAAGACTTAGGGTCTCCTCCAGTTCATTTTCAGATACTTATTAGCTGTGTGACCTTGGGTAAGTCACTTACCCTGTTTGCCTCAGTTTCCTCATCTGTCAGTTGAACTGGAGAAGAAAAGGACAAACCATTACAGTATCCTGAAGAGCCAGACAACTAAAAAGAACATAGTGGGTAGAATGTACCAAACTTGGAGTCAGAAAGATCTGGGTTCAAATTAAACATCAGACTGTTACCACCTTCACCTACTGGCTTCCCTGGCTTCCTTCAAGAGATAGCTCAAATTCCATAATGCAAGAAGTCTTCCCCTGATCATCCCTTCCCATCTTCTTCAACTGCTCCTCCCCGGCTCTTGCTAGAGCTTTACCTCTGATTTACCTTGTAGGTAGTCTCCTCCCTTAGAATACAAGTTCCTTGAAGGCAGGGACTATTTTTGCCTTTCTTTGTAGTACTTAGCATAAATACTTGTTGATTGAGGAAGTGAACTTAAACAGATCAATTAACCTCTCTGGTCTGACTTTCCTTTTCTTTAAAATATGCTAATAAAGGGTGTGCTGGGGATCAAGGAGATAACATATAAAGTGCTCTGAAAACCTTTTAGGGCTATATAAATGCTATTATAATCAAATAAATTATTCTTTTGCCCTCATCTACATTCATTATCTGGTCTGGACAATTAGGTTTTAACCTCCTGGAAGGAGATATTGGTGTATTCCACAGTGCCTAAGGTAGTGTTAGGCATCCATTGGGCGCCTAATAAGTGCTGGTTGACTTGCTCTGCTTTGTTCACATTTTGTCTTTCCATGGATTATGAATACTTAATCATTAATCTATTCCTGCAACTGATTCTTGATATGGGAGGTGGGGAGTTACAGTTTACAAATCCTTCCAAAATTTCCCTCGTGTGTTTGCCAATTTGGGATTGACAACCTTTACTAACCCCTTGCCTTTACCCACCTAACAACAGAATATAAACTTCTACTTTAGCAGACATCTAAATCATAGGGACAGACTACAGCCCCCCCAAGGAACCTTAGAAATCCTTAGATTTCCTAGAAATCCATTAATTTTTCAAATGAGAAAAACCAGGAGAGATGAAGTGTCTTGCCCTACATCAGATATAAATTAGTGAATGGCTCAATCTTTAGGTTTTGCCACAGGCATCTAGATCATTTTACACTCTATTAATTTCTATTTTAGCTCAACCTCCTTGTACAAGCCCAGTCCATTCTGTTCTGTTCAATTTTGCACCTACTAGGAGTAGAAGCTGGGAGTACAAACTGGGGTTCAAAATATTCAAGAGAAGCAAAAGAAAAAGCCTTTGCTAAAACTTGGAATTTGGTTCACCTAGTTTTGCTTGGTTGCCTTTAATGGACTGAGCCCAATTATTCTCCCTGTATCCATTTGAATGGTGGCTAATACTGGAAAGAATTTGGTTTCAAATGGCCCCCTTCCCTCCAGTCATTTTCAGATAAGAGATGATAATTGTTATGGAGTCGGTAGTCTTGGGGTGATGGAAACTGAGATAATTCTCTGCAGTTACAGTGGGGCTGAATTTATTCACCCACAAATTGAAAAAGGTGGGGGGGGGGGGGTGAAGGAAAAGCAGCAGGGGAGGGGAAAATGCTTAATCCTTTTATTTTCAGGAAAACAATCATTTTAAGGATTCTGCCTTTAATTTATAGGACAAACACAGCTGTTGTTTGAGGCTGAGTCATTGATTACAAAGGTGTTAACCTCCTAGGACAATACCCCAAGAAGGAGAGTCAGAAACCCACTGAGCTCCTATCTCTTCTGGCCAGAAATCTTGAACAGAAATCTAGGGGGAATCGGCCTGGCTCTGGAAATGGTCAGCTCCATTGTTAGTGACTCACAGGTCCTTCTCTGATTTGTGTTTCTATTTGAAAATGCTTTACTGCACTCTTACGTGGTTTGCAAAGAGAATGAGTGCTCAGAAACCGTGCTCTGAGCAAGACAAATAGGTTTGGCAGAGAAGGCTTTTTTTTGCTGATGGTATGTTTCAATGAAAACATCCCATATTTAGGCAATTTTTGAGAGATTCCCAGATTGTTCCCTGATCATTGTCTTGGTCTGAAAGTGTCATTAGCGTGTGTGTGTCTCTCCCCCACTCCTCCACATTTTGCATTAACAGTGGAGTGGAGAAAAATATTAATTGTCAATCAATCTACAGACTGAAGTCTTTCTATTGGCAAAGCATCATTGTTAAGCTTTGTATCTGTAACATACCTTTCAGTGAGTGGAGGGAGTGGGGGAAATGATAGAAATATCCAGTCTCACTTCCCAAAGAGCTTGTAAAGATGGGACAAAATCAGCTTTGTCTTGGGAAAGCTTCTATTAAAATGCACATTTGTGATTGAAAGGAAAGATCCTCTTACTTCCCATTAACGCATTAACACAAATTAGTTAATCTGATTAACCAAATGTTACCTTGGAAGATTCAGATGGAGCTTAATTCTTTCTTGGTAGATAGATCAGAAAATGTGGTAGATAACGTTAGGGAGTCAGTCAACATACATCTAGTGAATCTACTTTTTGCCAGGCCCTCTGATAAGCTCTGGATACTGTCAAACATTTTTTTTTTTTTTTTTGCAACCAGAACATATGGTCTCCCAAGCTGTGGATTGGAGGGAGAGCTGTGGACTAGGTAGATTGAGAAAATGAATGACTACCTAAAGAAAAACTTCAGCAATCAATCAATCAATTAGGATTTATTAAGTGCTAGACTTGGAGATGCAAACAACAAAAAAGAAAGTCTCTGCCCTCTAGGAGCTTTCCTTCTGTTGGGGAAGATAACACTGACACACATAGATTTATACAAAATAAATACAAAGTCATTGGGGAGGAGGAGGGGGGAGGGAAAAGGGTTGGAGTAGCTGCTAGAAAGATCAGTCCTCATGGAGCTCAAGTTAAGTTTTGAAAAAAACTGGGAATTTCTAAGAAGAGAAAATGCATATCAGACATAAGGCTCAGCTTCTGCAATGACTGAGAGATGGAATTGTTGTGTTTGAGAAACAACAAGACCAGTTTGGCTAAACCATAACATCTGTGATGGAAAGTATTAAACAAAACCAGGAAAATTAGACTGAAGCCAGGTTTGTTTTCTTCCCTTCCTTCCTTCCTTCCTTCCTTCCTTCCTTCCTTCCTTCCTTCCTTCCTTCCTTCCTTCCTCCTTTTTTCTCTTCTCTTCTCTTCTCTTCTCTTCTCTTCTCTTCTCTTCTCTTCTCTTCTCTTCTCTTCTCTTCTCTTCTCTTCTCTTCTCTTCTCTTCTCTTCTCTCTTTCTCTCTCTCTCTCTCTCTCTCTCTCTCTCTCTCTCTCTCTCTCTCTCTCTCTCTCCCCCCCCCCCCCCTCTCCCCATGGGGTTAAGTTATTTGCCCAAGATCATACCGCTAGATAATTGTCAGGTTGAATTTGAACTCAGGTCCTCCTGACTCCAGGGCCTGTGCTCTGTCCACTGCACCACCTAGCTGCCCCTCTTTCTCTCTCTTTTTTGTCTTTCTTCTCTTTCTCCTACCTTTTTTCTCTATTCCTTCCTCTATCTTTCTTCTTTCTTTCCATTTGTTTATTGTCTTTATACACTGTTTCCCTTGCAGAGAGTCTTATATGTTAAATTGCTTGTTGAACTGGATTAGACTAAAAGAGACAATATGCTAGTTATGCTATAATTTGCTTATGTTATACATTGTCAGAGATCTCAAGGAAAAAGGAACACAGAAGCCATTGTCCAACACCTCTTTATGAATGAGGAAACTGAGACCCATGGAGACTATATGACTTGCCCAAAGTCACAAAGGCAGTAACTGTCCAAGACAGGACTTGATTCACTTCCAAAACCTAGATTTTTTTCTAATGGACTATAATGCCTTATCATCTGTGTTTGTTTTGGACACAGTTTGAGCATTTTTAAATATAGCATTGTATTTGTTCCCTCTATAACATATTATGAAAATTTTAACATTTACGTTTACAAGATTTTGAGTTCCAATTTTTTTTCCTCCTCTCCCCTCCCCTCTTCTGAAAATGGTAGGCAGAGTAGTTCGCGCATTTTATGAACACAGACAAGCTGGAGTAAACACATTGAAAATTGGACAACCAGAATGATGAAAGGACTAAATATTCTCTCTTTCACATTCTTTTTTCAGAGAGTTTTCATTTCTAAAAATAAAATAAATTGAATAAAATTAAATTAAAATACAAATACAAATTAAAAATAATTTTAATAACCTTTTGGGGGTACTCAGATTTCTCCTATATTCCTTGTTTACCTCTTCTAGAGAGTCAACCTTTATAACAAAGAATAAAAGGGGAAGAAAAAAGTTAAGTAAAATAAGCATATCAGAACTGTGTCATCATCTGCAATGTTTCATATCTGTGGTCCCCATCTTTATGAAGGTGGGGTGAGGTACTTTCTAAAGTTTTCAACAAGTAGCCTGGAATAAATTATACAAAACAATCTAGCTGCTTTAAATGGGAGGTAGAAAAATAAGCAGAGTAGGGAAACCACTCCCAGAATCCTTTGGGATGTACTCAACTCCTACCTTGAACTTCCTTCCCTTCCTTGGAGATAAAAAGCTAAAATATTCACCTTGAATCAATTCAGAATAGGAATGAAAAATGATCTGAGTGGCCTAAAGATGATGATTCCCACATCTAAAGTATTCTAGAAGTAGATTATAAATAAAAAGCATTATTTTACCAGGTTTGAGATAGCCCATTTTCTGACCCACAACTCCGGGGGAAATTCCCTGAGTTTAAGCTGGAGGAAAAGCTGTGTTCTCTTTAGCAAGAGAGTTGATGGCTCTGTGTTCTACACAGTGACTGGTCAGTCACTGAGGGACAGAGAGGAGATGGCAAGGTGATGAAGTTTCTGTGAAGTTTCTGCATAGCTTTTATTTTTTATTAAAAAAACAGCAATTTAAAAAGTTATTGTCTTCAATTTTGACGCTATAGTCTTTCTCCTTTTAATCTCTATTCATTGAAACTTTCCTTTTAAGAAATCAACAAAAAAATTCCAGTAACTTTTAAGGAAAGCCAGTTGATACAACAGTGACAGAATATATCACACTTCATAGACTCTAATGAGGGGAAGAAGGTATTTTTGCTTCTGAGTTTTCCAGAATCCAAATTATTTATTACAACTAATCAGAACTCTATTGCTTGTAGTTATTGTTTCCATGATTCCAGTTATATGTATTGTTTGTTCTCTTCATTTCATTGAGCTCATTAGGTATTTTTTCTGATAGCTGATAATTAATGATTAATGACTATCTGTCTGACTGACTCCTAGGGATCAGGAGAAGGAATCAAAAATTCAAAATGGTTAATGATTTTTCTTTTGTAATTCTTCCTGGATATCCAGAATGTGTAGTTGAACCAATCCACAGTGCCACCAAACAATTCCTGTTTACCTACAGATGTTTTTTTGGAGAGCTTTTAGGAACACCCAGGAAAATGTTAATATGGACAGTCTTGACAGTACTTAATCACAGAATGAAGTGTATGTGTGACTCTTGAATCAACTAGAGAAAAAACACATATTTGGGGTTACTTGTCTGACCCTCAGGGGAGAATCATATTCTTATATTCCACATTGACTAGACCCTTTGTGTTTGCTCCCATTTATAAATGACCTGAGTCAATAGTCAATTCTAACTTTGGGTTTTTGGGAAAACAAAGAGCACATATATCAAATAATTCTAGTTTTCCTTCTTTCTTTCCTGCATTTTTACTATTCCCATACGGAGACCACCTACCTAATCAAAAAGCAGTCTTTTTTTCCTTCTTCCTTACTCAAGTGCATGTGGGAAGAATTCACCCTGATGGTTTGATCATATCCTTTGTCAACATCACATTCACCTTCCTAGAAGAGTTAAAATAAACACAAGACTTCTGTGCCTGGGCAGGATGTAAGCCAAAGATAGAAGGTTATAGTTTAACTGACTGCCCCCAGTCTCCATCTGTGGCAAACTAGTTCTTCAGAGGGGGTTGGAGTATATGTGTGTGGGGGGGAGGGTAGTATAGTGAAGGAGGGGGTGAAAAGAATTCTTGAGCTTGCTGCTACCTATTGAGAAGGAGGATATAAGGGAAAGGGTAAGTAATGTCTCTTCCCCCTGAACTATATGGCAAGAAGGGGTCATACTATAGTGACCCAGAGTTAGGAAAACCTAAATTTAGCTCTCACATTTTATACTTATTAACTAGAAAACTATAAACAAGTCGATTAATCAGTTTAAGTTCCAATTTTTTTTTTTTTTTTAGGTTTTTGCAAGGCAAATGGGGTTAAGTGGCTTGCCCAAGGCCACACAGCTAGGTAATTATTATGTGTCTGACACTGGGATTTGAACTCAGGTAGTCCTGACTCCAGGGCTGGTGCTCTATCCACTATGCCACCTAGCTTCCCCTATTAGTTTGATTTAGTAAAATGAGGATTGGCCTAGTGGCCAGTGCTTTATTCACTGCACCTAAGTTCCAATTTCTTCATCTGTAAGATGAGGAAAATTATACCTGGAGCATTTCACATGGTTATTCTGAGGCTCAAATGAAATGATGCATGTAAAGCACCGGTATAAATTTCAACGATTTTTATATAAATGCCCAAATTTAAGTCAATAGTGCTTAGAATGAGAATTTGCAAAGGATAAGGAAGACAATGGAAGATGGGGAAAAAAAGGAAAAGAGAGTAGACTTTCCATGTTTAATCCAGCTCAACAAATCAGTTTTTTCCCCCTAGGATATCTGGTCAGCACATTTTTTTTAACTTTATAATTCATTTATTTATTTTTCCAACTACATGCAAAGAAAGTTTTCAACATACGTTTTTCTGTAAGATATTGAGTTCCATATTTTTCTTGATCCCTCCCTTCCTTCCCTTCCCTTCCCCCTCCCCTTGACAGTACATAATTGGATATAGGTTAGACATGTACAACTATGTTAAGCATATTTTCACATTAGTCATGTTGTGAAAGAAGAATCAGGACAAAAAGGGAAAAAAACCATGGAAGAAAAAACATAAAGCATAAAACAAATTTTAAAAATTGAAAATAATGTCCTTTGGTCTGCATTCCTTGGTTTTAATCTCTGAATGTGGATGGCATTTTCTATCACAAGTCCTTTAGAATTATCTTTGATCATTTTACTGCTGAGAAGAGCTAAGTCCATCTTAGTTGATCAACACAATTCAGAGAATCATTTATTAAGCAGTTACCCTATGCCATAAACTACTTTCTCTACAGGTTCCCAAATACCATCTAAGGATAAATAAATAAGAATTCTAATATACTATTGGTGGGAACTAAATTGTAGAGGGCCTTGAATATCTAAGGAGTTTGTACTTTAATAAATAGGTAAGGGAGGGCCCCTGAAAGATTTTAAATAGATGTATTTACATTGCTTCTTTAGATGATTATGGAGGCAAGAGGCTGAAAAATGAACTGAAACAGAGACTAAAGGTAATCACATAATAATGGCTAGCATTTATATAGTTCTTTAAGTATTGCAAACTACATTATCATGTTATCTCATTTTGACCAGGTAGGAGCCTTTATGATAGCCTAGACCAATGATAAAAAGGTTGAACTAATGCTGAATGATGGGAAGGGTGGGAGGGAGGAGGGGAAAGAGATACTGTGGAGGTGAAGTTGATAACACTAAGTAACTAATTAATTCTTTAAGCTCCCTCAGCTCTTATATCCAGAGATGATTCTGAGGTTTTTGAACCCAAATGACAGGGAAATTAGAAAAAAAAAATCAGTTTCAGAGAAAGGATATCACATAATGCTGAATTTGAGAGAAATAATGTCCCACATAGAAGGAGATATTTACCAGGTTACTAGAAACACAGAACTGGAACTCTGGGGGGAAACTAGGATTTTGGAGCTTCTCATTTTTCTAACTTCAATTGCTACCTCTACAAAGATGAGCTTTTTATGGGAGAATGGGTAGAGATAAGAAGAAACAACTTTGGGAGATACACCCACATTTTAGGAAACTTAACAAAATATTAAAATAACAAGCTCATAGAACTTTAAAAAATCCTGAGGTTAGTGCCCATTGTTATTTTCAGGGTGATTCTTCTCTCCCATTTCTTTTTTTTGTTTTGTTTTGTTTTTTAGGTTTTTGCAAGGCAAACAGGGTTAAGTGACTTGCCCAAGGCCACACAGCTAGGAAATTATTAAGTGTCTGGGACCAGATTTGAACCCAGGTGCTCCTGACTCCAAGGCCGGTGCTTTATCCACTATGCAACCTAGCCTCCCCTCTCTCCCATTTCTTTGTAAATTTTTCTGTCATACAGTTCTAATTGAAATCCTTATATTACAAAGAATTAAAAGTCAGCCAATGGGCTAGATAAACAAATTCAAGGCTCTTTGGAGACCTCATTTCCTCTGTATTCCATTTGGGAGAAAGAGAATGTGGTGGGGAAACATGTGAATTAAGGATTGAGTTGGGACTGTAAGAAGGAGGAAAGAAAGAAGAGAGAGGGGAAGTGGAGAAATGAGCCCATATTCCAGATGTGCTGTTGGCTTAATTAATATGCTGGTTGGGTTAGGCTAAGTGCAGATAGAAAATTTTATGGTGCTCGAAATGACATTGATTTTAATTTAAGGCACATTTTTGATTGGCACAGATATCATAAAATGTATCAGATTAAGAGCTGGAAGGAACCTTGGAGATATTTTGTTTAATTCCCATAAGACCACCTAGTCAACCTTATATCAATATTTTCTTGGAAAGTATCAGTTTCCTTTAGAAAAAAAATATAGAACCAGCATGGTGTTAGCTTGATAAGTATTTTTGTTTGTCTGGGTTTTTGGCTTATTAAACCTAATTACTTGGAGGCCCAGACGATTAGTTTGATTTAGTTTTTTGTTGTTGTTGGGTTTTTTTTTTTAGTTTTTTAGGTTTTTTTTTTAGTTTTTTTTTTTTGCAAGGCAATGGGGTTAAGTGGCTTGCCCAAGGCCACACAGCTAGGTAATTATTATGTGTCTGACACTGGGATTTGAACTCAGGTAGTCCTGACTCCAGGGCTGGTGCTCTATCCACTATGCCACCTAGCTTCCCCTATTAGTTTGATTTAGTAAAATGAGGATTGGCCTAGAACCCTAGAGATCTGGGTTTTAGTTTAATTCTATTTCCAGTTGTGTGAACTTAGACCTGTTTACTCATTTACAAAATGAGATAAAAGGAACCATCATCCCTTTTGGCTTTAACAGTTTATGAATCTATCTTCGTGGCACATGACTTGTATTAAAGAAAAAATCCCATAGACCTTCCTGCTTTTAATTCTCAAAAAAACATTGTTTATGCCTCCCTTATAAACTTCCACAATCTACTTTGCATTACAGTTATTTCTGTACATATTTTCTCTCTCCCATATGAAGCTAATTTTCTCAAGGGCAAGGAAATATGTCTCCCTTCCTTCCTTCCTTCCTTCCTTCCTTCCTTCCTTCCTTCCTTCCTTCCTTCCTTCCTTCCTTCCTTCCTTCCCACCTTTCTTCTTTCTTTCTCTCTCTTTTAGTTCCCTTCCATGGGTGCTTTGTGAATTTTTTTTAAGGGGGGGTAAAACTGAAATGAATTGAGTCCAATATAGTGAAAAGGGTAGTAGACTTAAAGTCAGAAGTCATGGATTCTGTGATTTTGCACAAATCACTTGATCTCTTTTCTTTATACATAAAATAAAAGGATTTGACCAAAAAATCCCTAAGATTCCCTCCTGTTCTAAAATTCTCCATGAATATCTAAAAAATACTATCTATTCACTTCTTGTAGTATCAGAGAGCACAAGTTTTCTGCTCCTATAAGGACTGAGAAAAATACACAGGTACTTCCATCTGGTCAGTCTAGATTTGTCCATATAAAAATTCAGGTTTTTGGCTTATAGTCTCTATATATGTATATGGTCAGAAGCTACTAAGGAATTGAAGTATCTAAATAATTGCTGAGTTGGGGGAGGGGAGGCAGTGATAGAGGGAACCTATTAGCAGGAAGTGGGGAAAGAGCCTTAGATTTGGAATCAGTAGACCTGGGTTCAAATTCTAGTTCTATCACCTATTACTTTTGTGATTTTGGCAAACTACTTAATCAGGAGTCTTGGATTCTATTCATGGGTCTTCTATTAATTAGTTTTCCAATCTAAGGTATCTAGGTCTCAGTTTCCTTATCTGGAAAATGAAGAACTTGATGCTCTAAAATCTCCTCCAGACTTAACATTTTATGAATCTACATTCAAAACAAAAAACAAAAAACAAAAACCCCCAAACCCTCCACAGGTCTCATGAGCTTCCAGAGGATTAATTAAGAGTGTTAGGAATAAGACTTAGAGTTGGGATTCATTGATTTTAATTTAAGGCACATTTAATTTAAGGCACCAAAACAGGCCTTAGAGATCATCTAGTCTCATTTTTATGGATGAGGAAATTGAAGCCAGAGAAATTAAGTGGCCCAATTTGGGACTAAAGTTTCATCCCATGATTGTGGGAGATATGGCACACCCAGCAGAGAGTCCCTCCCAATCTCTAGAGGGAGTTGCTGGAAATCGAACTTCTATATTTCTGGTGCCCCAAGACTTGGAAGATCTAATGAATATGAGTTTTCCTCAGTGAACACCCTCCACAACTTCTGGCTCTCTTTGGTTTGGGGTCTTTTTTATGGTTTGGATAGCATAAAAATCAATGACATTATTTGGGTCCCTGGGGCTAGACTGAATTGATAGTACCAGCTCAGAACTCTAATTACAATCTGGTGGGTAATTCAGCTCATCAAGAAATTTTCATCTTCCAGGCTCTGAAGTCTCCCCAAGTACAATCTATTTAATATCTTTTTCCCTTTCAAGCTAGAAATCTTCAAATCACCAGTTATATAATACTAGACAGATTAGGATCTCTAGGAAGCTAGAGATCTGGTAAGAAATCTTAAAGGGGTCTTGGGGGGAATGTCATGATCCTTAGAAGAATTGCAGTGGTCCACTAAAGATGAGCTTTCAGAGTTTTTTTTTTTTGGTTTTTTTTTTGCCTATTGCTACCATCTCAGACCAGATGAGGAACTCAGTAGAAAAGAGATATGAAAGAAGTTGGAAAGAAACCTAAGTATAAGAAATCACATTTGTTATTTGGGAGAAACTTTTTGGATAGGATAAGGATAGAGGGAAAGCCTTTCTAATAGAGAGCAGATGGAGCAGAGGAATGCAACTTAGCACACGTTGACTTCTTGCCTATGACATCCCACCCTCTTATCCCCACAAAAGCCAATGTTCTCCAAAGGCCAAAATACTAAGTTCCCTGTGGTTGATGCTCTATTATTCCACTAAGCAAATATGTTGGAGAAGAGGGGATGGTTAATTATTGCAGTGTGTGTATCCAGATTGTGTATGTATAAGTGGATATATGTATGTGCGTTTGTGTTTTGTTTCAGGCATTCATTCAATAAACATTTGTTAAATGCCTACTATGAACCAGTCACTAAGCAAAAGATAGTTTCTGCCCTCAAGGAACTTACAATCTAAACTATACAAGGACCTCAAAAGCAAAAGCTCTTAGGACAATAAATTCATTCATTTAGACTATCTTATCCAATCCTCTCTTTTTTAGAGAAGATATGAAAGGTTAGAACAGGTGAGTGACTTGTCCAAGGTCCTAAAAATAGAAGAGTCAAGATATGACCCCTTTGACATCTTTCACTGAAGTATTCTTTAAATGTTCAGTACAGGATAAAGAAAGCACTTCCAAGCTAATATTTCTATATAGGTTAAGTGCTTTTAAAATGTTTTGTCTAATAATCAAGAATGCCTTCAACTTACTTCCAAAGTGATGTTAGGCAAGATATGTGGCCTCTCTGAGGCTCAGTTTCTTCATCTATGAAATAAAGGCATGGACTTCCATCTTGAATATTCCCTTCCCTATCTCAGTCCAATAATCTGCTTTGTGCAGTGCTTGCAAGGTGGAGCTTGGCACTGACGTCTGTGACCCACTCTGGGGAGACTTCTTTGTTTTTGAGAACCTAGGGGGGCCCCTGATTCCATTGACACTCCCAAGTTTTTGCCTCCCTTGATGGCTCCCAGACATCCCTATGCTGATGACCAGAGAAGCCACTGTACTGTGATTCCTGTTTGTGAGCCCAAATAAATTAGGAGCCCGGGTTGGCATTTCCCCCACAAACATGTCCCTCCCTGCCAACCCCCCTCCCTTTCCTATTCTTTCCCCATGCCCAGACTGGTGAGAAACTTCTGAGAAACAACTTACACAATTAAGTCCGAAGTCATGTTTAGTTCAGCGCCATTGGGTGCTTAATTGGTTGATTCTATTACTGTTCCCCTCATCTGCCAACACTGCTTCTAACAAGCCGCTTGCTGGGCAATTAATCCTGCCTGGGACTCAGGTTCCTGAAAGTAGGGCTGATTTAAGGACCTGCTCCCTAGTCCAGGAGTTTGTTACTCTAGTCACTTGTAAGGTGAAGTTACTCATCCAGAGATCCTGGAGGACTCTCGTGGGCAGGGCCAAAAAGACTGGAAGCTGAGCCTCTGGGATCTCTGGAAGGAAGATGGAATTTAAAAACAAATTTTGGTCAGGAAAATGCAGGCCTGACTTTCATTAACTTCCTACCTCTTCCACTTACAAAGAAAATCCCAACAAACAAAAACATCCTGTCCACAACCTGCCAAGTGAATCATAGACTCATAAGATTATAATTTAAAGCCAAAAGAGGTCTCAAGTGTCATCTAGCCCAATTTCCTTATTTTATAGATGAGGAAACTGAGGGGAGTTAAATAAAATTCCTAATAACCGCATAATAATAAGCTAATAATTTGCAGGGAATGGGATTTGAAACTGAATTGTCCAGGGCTGAAATTGTTTCCTTTATAATTCAGAGGGTCAAATAGCCACTTGTAAACAATTCTGAAATAGCCCCTCACCCTGACCCCATGCAAAGTAGAAATTAAGTAGAACAAACACCATCCACTGAGAAGGAAAAGGGGAATGAAATTATACTGTTTAAAAAATAAATGAGTAGAGGCAGTATAATTTAGTGAAAAGGAATCAGGGAACCTGTCTCTATGATTTACTACTTGTAGGAGCTCCTTAGGCAAATCACTTAACCTTTCTAGACCCCAGTTTGCTCACCTGGAAAATTAGGAGGGTAGAACTAGATGGACTCCAGGGACCCTCTCAGCTCTAGGTCTATGATCTTAGGAAGATGTTTGCATCAATCTTTAAGGGAAGGGCTGGCTTTAAAGTGTGGTCTACGGGGTAGACATTCAGCAGAAAGTGAACTGAATTGTAATAATATCCTGGTAGAGGTAAAGCTTGACTCTTAAGGGATTGACTTTAGCTGTCTTTTTGTCCTGGGGAGAAACCATCTGTGCTTACCTTCTGGGTCATTTCATCATTCTGATCTCTAGTCCAAAGATCTACTAGGAAACAAGATTTGGATTCAAATCCTACTTCTGACTCTTATGAGCTTTGTAGTCATAGATAAATAATTTTACTTTTCTTAGTAACTACTTCATGGAGTTGCAGTGAAGTTCCAATGAAATGTAATGAAGGTTTGGCAAAATGTAAGATACCTGGGTTGCTGTTTCTCTCCATGGGTGACCTTGGGAATATGGCTTTCTGGAGAATCATGATAACATATAAAGGAAGTACTTTGGATGGTGGAGTATGTATGAACATTCTGTCACTGGACCTGGTTTGTTAGTTTGTTAACCACATAGTTGGGTTTTTTCTATTGGTTATATAGCTAAATCTGACAGCTTCTTCAAAAAGGTTTTAGCTCCTATGCTCTCTTTGCTGCATTTCTGTATAAGAAGTGAGGTGACTTCTTCAATCACAATGACTAGTGATAGACTATGGAGCAAGAGAAAAGGCCTCAGGGCCACTTTCCCTTCTGAGGGGGGTATGCTTCCCCCCTCCCCCAGGGCCTTTTAATAGAAAGGAAAAGATTGGAAATTATACTGATGGTTGTTTTTTTTTCTGAGTCATTTGTGTATAGTTAAACCATCAATTTATTCAAGTAAAGATCAAAATCAGTAAGTGAGAAAAAAAGGATAAAGATGGAAAGATATTAAATGCAATTTTTACAACTCCATACTAACTTATTTATACCAGTTACTGACTGAAAAAATGGGTAGATAGCAGCTCAGATGACTACCATTTCCTATGGAAAGTTTAAACAATGTAAATCTATTACAACAGCACTGAGATCCTTCCAGTTGGCCCAGATTTGCACATTCCAAGTCATCTCTGGAGAAGCTAGGTGGCAGAATGGATAGAGTGCTGATCCTGGAGTCAAGAGGACCTGAGTTCAAATCCAGCCTTAGACACTTAATAATTACCTAGCTGTGTGGTCTTGGGCAAGCCACTTAACCCTATTGCCTTGTAAAAAACAAACAAAACCCCCCAAAAGCCCAAGTGATCTTTGCCTCTACTGTCTTAAAGAATCTCTCATAATCTCACTCATATTCACCCCTTTGTTCATTTACTCACACTGCTAAAACCTTAATATAGGACTTCATTGCCATTTGCCTGAAATATCACCCTCCTTATTGGCCCCCTAATAAATGGCCTTCTAATTGAACTTTCTGAATCCAGTCTGACTAATGTTACTTTCCTCCTCAATAAGGAGGGCTTCCTATTATGTCAAAGTTCAAATACAAAAATGGTCTGAAGTCTTAGGCCATTAACAGTCTCCTTTTACAGACATATCACTTCTCTTAATTTAGTCTACATTGTATTTGCTTTTGTGGTGCATCCTATTCCAATCTTCATCTTTTCTTAGGGTGTATTCACACACCTAGAATACACTCTCCTCACTTTCTCCTCTCAGGAATCCTTAGAATCCTCCTTTAGTGTTCAACCCCAGCTTCCTAGATAGGGCCTTTCCTAATTTCCCTCCTCAAACTCCCACTCTCTTTCCCCATATCAAAATTATTTTGTTAATTGTTTTTACTGGTTTGTGTACATTTTTTTTAGAGATGTGTGTGTGTCTTTCCTGACAGAATGTAAGTTCCTTGAGGAGCTTCATCATTATCCCCAGAGTCTGGAATATGGTAAGTTCTTAAACAATGCTTGTTGATTGACTTGTTGGAAAAGGAAACCAAAAGAAATCAGGACCCAGAAGGACTCAGAACCTAGAAACCACATTGGTAAATAAGCACTTGATTGGTCACTTTACTAAGTACAGAGATATGGAGGCCAAGGACAATTCTGATTTAGAACATAAACTTCTTTGTATTAGATATTGGTGCACGACAGTGGAAAATTATGTCAGTATTGATTCATTAAGCAATGAGAAGCAGCAGAGGAAAAAAAGGATCTTCTAACTCCAAGTTGATGATATATTGATCCTATAAGGCACATATTATATACATTATATATATGTATATTATATATATATATATGCTCACCCAATTGTTAGCTCAATACATTAATGGACCTGTGACTTCAGTAATATGGATCCTAATCTAATAGTGGTACTGAGCCTGGAGTCACAAAGATTCCAGTTCAAATTCAGTTTGTGGACAAATTATTTAATTTTGTTGCCTCAGTTTCTTCGCATCTATAAAATGAGCTGGAGAAGAAAATGGCAAAACATTCCAGCATCTTTGCCCCAAATGGGATCACAAAGAGTCAGCCCATCAGAGGGAAGGACATGCCAAGCAAAGTCACTAGCTCCTTGAAATTAGATTGGGTAGTAAGCACATCTTGTCTAGAGATGAGCTCTAAACAATGCTTTGCTTACCTTAAGGGCTTGAGCTACCTTGCTCTGGTCCTGTCTCCTTTCTTTCCCTTCATCTTGTTATTTTAACTTGTTCTCTATTTTTGAAAGCATGACACCTGGGGTCTCAGGATGGATGGTGGCATTGTGCTCTTGCCCTTTCTATCTATTCGAAGAAATAATTATCTGATTAGGAGACAAGATACCTTGGGATGGGGACAACAAAAAAATAAGATCATTTTGAACTGCTGGGTATCAAATTAGCTTGTTATTTTAGGGGGAGGAGAGAGAGGGTTAGCAGCATGCCAAACACAAATTTTTGCCATCATATCAATTAAAGACAGTAGGGAAGGGGACAACATGGAGAACTGAAATACACATATAATCCCAAACTCTCTTTTTCTTTCAACTTCCTCTTTTACCAAATTTATAGCCAGAGTTGCTAAGGAGCTAAGTTAACTGATAGGGAGTTTCATTTCCTTTCCCTGGTTAGGCAACCCCCTCCCACTACTTTTCCTCCCCACTTTACTTTTCAGCCAGGAGTGCTAATGAGCAATGAAATAGCTAAAAGGCTGACAGGATGTGGAGAGAAGGAGGAAAAGCCTTGATAATCCATGAACAAGATAATTGGCCCCTGAATAATCAAGGTTGGTCATGTTACCAAACCATTCCTTTTAAAGGACAGAGAAGGAGGCACTCAGAAGATCTGATGCATTTCTAGCTACTGCAATTTTAACAGTGAAGAAATTTGAAGAAGAGTTTTAATGAGAATATTTAAGGACTATG